>NC_089757.1:40028264-40220764 GCF_040412425.1 Macrobrachium rosenbergii
TGAATAAATTGCCATGAACCAATGCTGCCACACATTGGAATGCTGGATCTACAGGTACTGAAAGTCATGTAAATAAAACAAGATTATAAAAATTTTGATACTTTTAAATGATTTTATACATCACAGTGTGGTGGTAGTATCGAAAATGGGTTTGTGTGATTGAATTTTTTAATTTTGCTGTTGTGATTTTTTTTATGATGTTTTTATATGTCAGTTAGTATGTAATCAAGTTTATTTTTTCTTTTTTTTATTTGCAGTTTGCTTCAGCGGAAGTGTTAAGATAAGATCCACTCCCCTTCACCTGAACCTGCATGTATAACAGCATTTCTGTTGGCAATTAGCAAATCAGGCAAACAGCTGGAACATCACTTCTTGAGCCATTGTAATCAGAAAGCACTGATGGAGTAAGAGGATGAGAGATAATAATTTTTTGAAGGCTCACCTGTGGTTCATTCAGCTTTTATACTTGGATTCAGTTTCTGCAAAGAAGTGTGATGCTTAGACGGAAGAAACAAAAAATATGCCAGACTGCAGAGACAAAAGCATTTGGTCAGGCCGCTGCCGAGTTGTTCAAAGTTGATGGGCTTTCAGTTCAGTTGGAAACCTTAAGTAGTGTGTGTGGAAAAGGAGAAATCACCTCAAGGAGGGAGACAGAAAGAGTAAGACTGAGAAGTTTGAGGTGAATCAAGGACGTGAAAAAGGTTACTGAAGAAGTTGATGTTGACAGTGAAAAACTAAGTAAAGAATATAACATTGGCTTCCCTGATTTACTGACAGCAAGGCTCAACTAGTTTAAGGTTCTCTCGATAGTTGGGGGGAAAACTATAAATATTAAGATTGATGAATCAGGAAAAGCACTGTATATTGCTGAGGATAGTTGATAAGCTGTAGTATTAAGGTTAATAATTTGCACCAGACTAATAATCTAATACCTTTTATATAAACAGTACATTGTTTGGTTGATACTGTATGCAGTTGGAGTATTTTGTTTTTTTTTGGCAGTATCAAGATTGAAATAGGATAAGTTTTGATGAATTATAGCTTCAAGGTTAAGCTAACTCCCAATCTGAAGGAAAGGTCTCAGAGATCATAGTTGGGGGAACACTATAGTATTAAGATTTGTTGACGGCAAGGCTAATTAGGTTAAAGTTTTCTTGATAGTTGGGGGGGGGACTATAGGCTTAAGACTGAAGTAGGATAAGTTTTGATGAATTATAGTGTTAAGGTTAGGTTAAGTTTCCGTTCTGTAGGCTAAAGTAGTAAGTAGGTTAAGGACAATCAGAGTTTCATTTAAAAACCTCCAAATCTGTTCCCATCATACTGCACCAATTGTATACTAAATGAAAAGCCCCTACAACATCAGTGGAAGTATGTCTGTACTAGAATAGCATGTTAAACTGCAATGTACTGTATGTTAATAAGCATTACTGTATTCCCCTTCTCACTCATACAGGAATTTTATGCTTGGCCTAAAAAATTTACCCATTTTTAAAGATCCTGTTTAAAAATTTACTGTTTTTTCATACTCATATATGCCTGCACATACAGTATTTTCCTTCTATCACAGATGTGAATGTCAGCTATTTACAGGCAGCCCCCACTTGCCAGTGGCATTGGTTAACTGCATTTCGGTTTTACGATGCTTGGCTAATGATGTCATTAACCAGATTTTTGGCATCAGTCAACGATTTTTGACACCAGTAAGCGGTTTATTGTTGTCGGTAAGTGGTTTATCGGTGTCAGTAAGCGATTTATCGGTGTTGGTAAATGGTTGATTGATGCCAATAAACCGGTTAACGGTGCCACAAAGTAGTTTATCAGTGCTTACGGCGTCATAAGCACCGTTTACAGTATTACCATAATCACTGTAATGTTCTGGTTAACGACGACTTTCAGTTATTGGCACTTGGCCTGGAACAGAACCCCCGTCATTAACCTGGGACTGCCTGTACTGATAGTTGCATCAACACCTCATATCCTAGCACTCTAACCTGAAATTATTGGAAAATTTATCAGGAGAATGAAGACCAGTCAGAGACAGACTTAGGACAGCCCTTAAAAAATGACATTTTTATAATAAAATAAAGTTTTATATATACTTACCAAGTAATTACTTAAGCTAACGATTATGCTCGCACGGTATCCTAGATTCAAAATTTGCAGTAATGCATCAGTTGCAAAGTAGGGGGTGACAGGCCCCGCCCACTGCAATGGGAGTGTGGAAGCGGCTCACAGCCAACGATGTCATTCTATTTTATTGCAGCAAAGTCCATGAAAAAAAGGGGAGAAAGGAAGGCTCCGATTCAGTAATTACTTTGTAAGTATATATAAAATTTTATTTTATTATAAAAATGTCATGGCTACGCTACCATATTTGTATACATGTACTGAATACCCTAGTGTAGGCTAGGCTATATTCAAGATACGTTTTTTCCAACATATGATGGGTTTTTTGGAACCTAACCCCATTGTAAGTAGGATTATAACCGTATAAACATTTTTAGAGTTTTTTTTTGTGTTTGAACTATCAAAATAGGCAGTTTTAAGTGTTTTTAGAAGGGTTCTAAGTATTCGCAGATTTTAGCTATCCATGGGGGAGGTGTGGTATGCATCCCCTGCGAATACGGGGGGTTAACTGTACTGCAGTTTTCAAACACCGTTTCCATTTCTTTCAAATAATGAGACAAAGATCGATTTGCACCTCCAAAAGCTCGACTGAAGAATGGATGAGAGGGATAAATTGTGCATGAGGGCGAGAGAGGTAGCCACTGCTCTGACTTCATGAGCTCTAACTTTGCTCAAAGGAAAAGAGTCTTCGTGAATCTGGGAATACGCTTTGGAGATCAGGTCTCTAATAAAGAAAGATAGGGCATTCTTTGAAAGAGGACGAGAAGGATACTTGACAGAACACCAGAGACTGCTAGCAGGTCCTCTGATCTCAGTCCTATGCAGATGGTACCTCAGGGCTCTGACTGGGTAAAGAACCCTCTCCTCTTCATCCAGGCCCAGGGTTTCCATTAAATTCCTAATGTGGGAGGAGCAAGGCCAAGGCTTAGAAGGATCCTCATTCTTAGCTAAGAAGCCTAAGGTGAAAGAGCACACTGCATCCCCTTGGGAGAAGCCTGCCCCCTTGTCAATCGCGTGCAGTTCACTTACACGTTTGGCCGTAGCCAGGGCTACTAGAAAGAGGGTCTTCCGCGTAAGGTTCTTGATGGGAGAGGAACCGAGTGGCTCGAAAGGAGGACTCGTAAGCCACTTAAGGACTACATCCAAGTTCCAAGACACTAGATCATATTTCTTGTTTGGAAGTGTTGAAAGACTTAATGAGGTCATTAAGATCCTGGTTAGATGAAAGATCCACATCTCTGTGTTTTAAAACAAAGGTAAGCATCGCCTGATATCCTTTAACAGTGGACGAGGACAGACTCCTACAGGTCCTCAGGGCTAAAGATGTCTCAGAAGACGAGATGTGATGTCTGAGGCACCATCAACAGAATACTGTCCACTTTGACTGGTAGACGTTGCAAGCAGATTGTTGTCTGCACATTGCAATAGCTTACACATCAGCTCTTGAAAAACCTTTTGCTCTGATGAGTTTCCTGACCATCTGAAGCCTGTCAGAGCAAGAGTGGACAAAGTCTACCAGAAGACGTAAGAGGTCCGGGAACCATTCCTTCATGGGCCAGAATGGAGCTACACGTGCCACTAAGACATTGTGGTGTGACACAAACTTGCTGAGGACTTCCCTCACCAAGTTGAAGGGTGGGAAGGCATAAAAGTCCAGGACTAACCAGTCTAGGAGCATGGTGTCCGTCGCCCATGCCATGGGATCTGGGGTTGGAGAGCAGAAGAGAGGAAGGCGATTGTTTCTTGAGGTGGCAAACAGGTCTAAGGACGGTTTACCCCACAATCTCCAAAGGTCAACAGATCCGGTGGTCCAAGGTCTACTCAGTAGGAAGGACCTGCTTCTGACTGCTCAGTTTGTTCGCCAGGATGTAAATTTCCCCTGAATGAAGCCGGTGACCCACGTCACTTGATCCTGGTAAGCCCAAGGTAGAAGGTCCTTTGCAGTCTGGCAGAGGGAAAAGGAATGGGTGCCACTGTTTCTTGATACAGGCAGTCCCTGGTTATCAGAGGGGTTCTGTTCTGAGGGTGTGCGCTTTTTTAGCGATTTTTGGGGCTTATTGGGGCCGAAAAGCACGATTTTCGGTTATTGGTGCCTCTGTTAGGTATGCATTGGAGAGTTGTCTGAAGGTCATTCGTGCACTTCTCCTTCAAAGGATATCAAAGAAGCCAGTCGTCCAGGTAAAGGCTGATGTTGACACCGACTAGGTGGAGCCATCTGGCGAGAAGGGAGAGGACTCGGGAGAATACTTGAGGAGCTGTGGAGAGGCCAGAGCAGAGGGACCAAAACTGGAAGACTTTCCCCTGGAAGATGAACCTGAGATACTTCCTGGACATTGGATGGATGGGGATATAGAAGTATGCATCCTGCATTTCCAGCGTGATCTTCCAGTTGCCTGGATGAATGGAAGCCACGAGTGACTGACTCGTCTCCATCTTGAACTTCGCCTTCCTTACAAAGAGATTGAGGGTGCTTACATCTAGGACCAATCTCCAACCCCCGAAGTTTAAGGGACTACAAACAGACGATTGTAAAAGTCCAGGGAGTGTACGTCCTCTACTCTTCTATGGCTCTCTTCAGAAGGAGAGAGGATACTTCCTTTGAATGGGCCAAATGTTTCTCTGAGTCTCTTGAGTAGGCTGTCAAGGTGACGGGAGAAGTAACTAAAGGAGGGTTCTCCAAGAACGGGATGCAGTAGCCCTCCTTTAACACTTTGATGATCCACCAGTCTGCTCCCATGATCCCACTTCTCCCAAAAAAGGAGAAGCCTGGCTCCCACTAGGGCACAAAGGACTCTTGGTTCACTTCTTGGACGGCAGCTTGGAGGAGGAGCTCTTAAAGGATCTAGATTGGAACCAGAGGTGGGAGCAAGGTCTAACTTGCAGTTTGGCCTTATTCCCATGAAAGGTATGCTGTTGCAGCTGAGAGATCATCTTGTGAATACACAAAGAAGACAAAGAACTCTTGGGGCATTTAGAAGAATGAGCTAGCAGGTCTTGAGCGGATTTCTTCCGGAGATGGGACGCGATCTCTTCCACGATTGACTGGGGAAAAGAGAGAGAAGAATCTAATGGAGAAAACAGCAAGGTGGATCTCTGCGAAAAAGTGACTCCTGTGGCGAAGGAGCACCAAAGTTCTCTCTTTTTAAGAACTCCAAAAGCATAAAGAGCCACGAGTTCTAAAGAGCTGTCCCTGATGGCTTTGTCAGCACAAGAAAGAACACTGAACAGGTTTGCTGTGAAGAGCTGTCTAAGCCCTTGAAATCCTCAATCTTCTTTGCAAGGGCTCCAACTGTCCAATCCAGAAAACTTATCACTGAAGAGGTTCTTAACAAGATGGCCCAGTTTCTGAGGAAGAGAAGAAAACTTTGGCCGAAGCAAAGGCTGGCCGACGAGAAGAGTCGATAAGGCCGGAGAAGTACCCTTGGGAGGAGGCAGTGACTCCCAGAGAGGGAGCTTCCCCAGTGATGTATGGCTGATATTTCCTTTTGACCAAACGAAAGGGAGGCTGGGCAAAGGTCGCTTTGCCCTGCTCTCTCTTCATCGAGAGCCAGTCTTCAATCTCTTTCATTGCTTTCTTGGAGGAGGAAGAAAGCACCATCTTGGGAAGTCGAGAGTGATCTTCAGGAAGACTCCTCATAAGGAAGGAAGCAGGAGATGATGGAGCAGCCGGGGAGAAAAAGGTAAGAAAACTCGCCAGCAGGAACCAAAGAAGAGATGCACAGGCTTTGGGAGGAGAAGTATCTTTTTGACCTCCTCTTCACCTTCCAACGAGACCGGAGACGGACAAATCTTGAAAAGGCTTCGAAGAGGGCACTTTCCTAATGGAGCTCAAGATCTCCAACAGCTGTTTATTGAAGGGTGCTCCGAGGTGGAGACTTGGCATTCAAGAGAAGACAGTTGATAATGAGGAGGAATTGGGTGCCCGGACGATGGTGCCGGGCACTTGGGGTCCGCAGATGGGTGCATGGGAGCAGGTGCTGGGCGCACAGGAGCAAGAGTTGGGTGCACAGGAGCAGAAGCTGGGAGCACGGGAACTGGAACTGGGCTCTTGGGAGCGGGCGCTAGGAGCACGGGAGCTGTAACCGGGCTCTCGGGAGCGGGCGTTGGGAGCACAGGGCGAGATGGGATCCCAAGTGCCAGGCACTTCGAATGATGCTTTGGGAGTTTGGAATCCTTGGGAGAGAACAAAACAGAATCTCATGGATGAACAGGTAGCTGAACCAAGGTGAAAACTGAAGGTTCCACTCCATAGCTGCAAGACGGAGCCAAGTCATCCATGTGCCTTTTCAGTGGCCAGGACGAATCAAGGAAGAGTCTGCAACTCCCGCGGTCGGAATCTGAGTCCGAGCTCGAAGACAAGCGGCGCACATCCAATGACATGCCTTTCCAGCGGCAGTCTGTCGAAGCCTGGGATCTTGCAACAGGCTCGACTGAGGGGGCAGCAACTCATGGGCAAACCCTGCCAGCCTCCCTTGGACCTCTGGTATGTCTTCTCCCAGATTCAGGGAGCAGGACACTGACCTTTGTCTAGGAGAACCAACGGGACAGGAAACCACCTCCTCCACTGACACTTCACTTAACACTTTATCACTGAAACTTTGTCCATCAGGACTCTCTGGGATGCCCCTATCTCCGACACTGACTTAACCACTAGACTTAATTTCTTGTCAAACTAAGAGTCAATGCTAGACTCAAGAACTTAACCTTACAGCCTCGCTGCAATAGCGGCAACTGGAAGAGCTAGAATCAGACATAGCTAACTAGAAGAAAAGTCTAAATGCACTGACGACACATAAAAATACCTTGGGCTAAACGAGACTGAAATACTTCACCGACTTCAGCAAGCATTCAACAACCAGCAAATCACGCAAGACTGCAATGACCGACGTGCTGACAGCAGCGCGGCATAAAAGAGAATGACGCCGTTGGCTGTGAGTCGCTTCTACGCTCCCATTGCAGTGGGCAAGGCTTGTCACCCCCCGCTTTGCAACTGATGCATTACCGCGAATTCTGAATTTAGGATGCTGTGCGAGCATAATCGTTAGCTAACTAATTACTTGGTAGGTTACTTATATAAAACATATATTCGATAATCTGGTTGCATATACCGTACCCTTAACTGCAAGTCATTTTCTTATTAATTGTAGAATTACAGTTAAGAGTTGAAATTCAAGTAAAAGTCTCATCAAGATTAATATACAGTACCCAGGACCTGACAACAAATTGAAGAAAATGTTTATGATAGATGACGGACATGGAGAAAACACAAAGTCCACTGAAGATCACTACTACTAATAATCATAGTCAGACTGAATACTCACACTGAATGTGAAACTGTGAAAGCAGGGAAACAGGTTCCACCTACCATACTTTATTTTTCACTACATATTCATTTATCATAAGTGAGAGGCACAATAGGAAAGGCATTAGTAATGTTAAAAACTGAGAAAAACATGTTTAATGTTTTAAAAAACCACTATCTTCCAAACCAGCCATGCAATGTTAATCAAGTTTGCACCATTTTAAAGGATCACATCACTGCATATCCTTAAATTATTTTATAAATTGGTTTCATTCTTCAGAAGCAGCCCAAGAATGTAAGGTAATATGGCACTGCGCACTATGTCAATTGCAAAATCTAGTGTGAAATACCTGTAAATATTCAAATAAAAATGCAAATATTCTGGTTTTTCTTTCTATCTAACACTGCTTGAGAGAGAGAGAGAGAGAGAGAGAGAGAGAGAGAGAGAGAGAGAGAGAGAGAGAGAGAGAGAGAGAGAGAGAGAAAATCCTTCAAGGCTGTCAGCTTGCTGCCTTTACATTATGTCCCAAGTACTGGGGCTGTCAAATGGGGCAACGTATGGGGCAAGATCCCTGAGATCATAGCCATTCAGAAGACAGGTATAAGGAGGCATACCTAGGAGGCAGGGGCACAGCAGACAGGTCAAAGGACTTGTGTGAGTCATACTTGATGCCAGTCATGAATGTCTGTCATGTTAAAAATGGTCTTGATGACATAGCATCCTTCAGTGAGTGTAATTTAAGTAAGACTGGAATACTTCAAAGTTAAGGAAGATTCTTGCATTATGTCAACAACATCAAAGCTTCCCTGGATAGCATGCTTGATAAGGTTAATGTATTCACCATTGCTGCTCACCATGAATTTTCTTCTTAGCCTTGCTCTGATGTTCCCCAAGGCTAGGAAGTGATGCTCTATTGTAAAGGGTGTTTTTTTTAATGTGCAGAAGACAGAAGCTCCCCAGGGTGACAAGATTTTATTTTGCCCGGCACAGCCGTCTTAGAATAGGACGAACCTCACCTGGTGTTTTGTGATTAGCCTCAATGTGCCATAACCTCATCCGACACATTCATGGCTGACTTCTGGTTTTTATGGTAAGCACATAAATTGTATAGCCATGCTTTCTTGTATAAAAAGAAACACTAGTCTGCAACTTTGGTGTTAGCAACAATTGCTGTCTATCAAAGCATAGTGCAATAACTTTTTCAGCATCACAATTAATGAAACTATCAAGCACTGTTCTATTTCATGATGTAAGTGTTTTATGCTTCCAAGTTCAACTTGCATCTCATCCAAATGGACCTGTACACAACCCTTTTGTGTATAATTCTGTATATCTAAATTTAAAAAATCACAAGTATTGTATGTATTAACTTTTTGGATGAGAAACACATGTTGAACTCAGTCCTAAACACTTAATGTAGTAATTAAAAGTAACACCCTCAACATTTGGATGCTCGTCTCACGAGTTTAATATGATATTTTTATGATAAAATAAGGTTTTACTTATACTTACCTGGTAGTTACATATAGCTGTCGTCTCTGACGCGCGGCAGAATTTTAAATTTCACGCTAGCGCTAAAAACACCTAGGTGATCCCTCTACCAGCGCCCTCTATAGGTAACAAGGAACTATCCCAACAATGTTCTAGAACCCATTAAGTTTTAAGCCCACTTGACATGAGAGGGGAGGTGGGCGGGTTTATTTCATGTAACTACCAGGTAAGTATAAGTAAAACCTTATTTTATCATAAAAATATCATTTTTACTTATAGGACTTACCTGGTAGTTACATATAGCTGATTGGCACCTTTAGAGGGGGTGGGATCATGTCAGCCACATATATTGTTAGAAATCAAAACATGAATTTTAGTTCCTTACCTTGAAGGATTGCTGACTCAGCGGTTACTGCCTCTGTAGTCTGCTTATCCCTCGATTGTATAGACAGGATATAAAGGATCCGGGTGTCAGATACAATCTGTTAGTACTTGCCGTGAGGACAACGCCGTGACGGACAAGACTTAGTATGCCCTTGCTCTGGGCGCAGAAACCAAATTAACAATAAGGGATCACCTCTATCACCAAAATATAAAATTAAAAACTTTCAACCATAAAATTAAAAGATTGTAGGTACTCTAAACCAACAACATAGTACCTACAAACGACGCAACCAAACTCAATTTCCAACTTCAAGGAGAAAATGTTAGTCGGATAGGGTTGCCCCTCTTTCTCCCTCACCCACCACCGTGTCAGTAACTACTAAAGGCCCTAAGGTACTGCCATTGTCAAAATCAGTCTTCAATTCTGACAAGTAATGCGATGCGAAGATCGACTTACATCGCCAAAATGTAGAATTCACAATCTTTTGCACTGAGAGGTTGTGCCTGAAAGCCAAAGAAGTAGCTACAGCTCTTATCTCATGTGCTCTCACTTTCAGAGTTCCGTGTCTGAGTCCTGACAATTCACATGGGCTTCTGAAATAACTTCTCTTAAGAAGAAAGCAAGAGCATTCTTAGAAAGTGGTCTTGACGGGTTTCTCACAGAACACCACAAGTTCTCCGAAGAGCCCCTGATACCTTTTGTTCGGTGAATATAGAACTTTAAGGCTCTCACCGGGCACAACAATCTCTCTTGTTCTCCTTCTCCCACAAGATCTGAAAGGCTCTTAATGCTGAAAGACCTCGGCCATGGTCTGGGCGCATCTTCGTTTCTTCGCTAAGAACCTAAGAGAGGAAGAACAAACAGCTTTTCCTTGAGAGAAACCAATAGTTTTGTCCAATGGCATGAACCTCACTCACCCTCCTGGCTGTTGCGAGTGTTACTAGAAAAATAGTTTTCTTAGTCAAGTTTCTCAGCGATGCATTTGCCAAAGGCTCGAATTGATCTGAACAAATCCATTTAAGAACGATGTCCAAATTCCATGCTATTTGTTTAGGAACTTTCGTCTTCGAGGTATTAAAAGACTTAAGTAAATCTGTTAGATCCTGATTGTTCGAGATGTCTAGACCTCTGTGCTTAAATACCGAAGCAAGCATTGATCGATACCCCTTAATCGTGCTCAAAGACAATCCTTTCTCCTTAAAAAGGGATAGCAAGAACTTCGCTATTTGATTTAGAGAGGTTTTAGAAGACGAAACTCCATGTCTATTGCACCAGGTTCTAAATTGATTCCATCTAGCCTGGTATACTGCGTCCGAAGACTTTCTTCTGGGTCGCGCAATAGCGCTTGCAACCTCCTTTGAAAAACCTCTCTTCCTGAGGAGTCGCTCGACAGTCTGCAGGCGACAAGCCGTAGAGCGGACAAGTTCTGATGGAACCTCAGGAAGTGGGGTTGTCTGAGTAGATCTTTCCTCGACGGGAGGATCCTCGGAAAATCTGCGAGGAGGAGGAGAAGATCTGGGAACCATTCCCTCGATGGCCAGAAAGGAACGATTAGAGTCATCTTGGTGTTCTTGTGGTTCCTGAACTTTTCCAAGACCTTCCTGATAATTTTGAACGGTGGAAAAGCGTAAAGATCTAGGCAATCCCAACTCATTGTCATTGCATCCACCCAAAGTGCCTTGTCGTCCGGATCTGGGGAGCAATATACTGGGAGGCGTTTTGTTCTGTCTGTTGCAAACAGGTCTACTAGTGGACAACCCCACAGATTCCACAATCGTTTGCAAACCTGCGGATGTAAGGTCCATTCCGTGGGCAAGACTTGATTCTTCCTGCTTAAAAGATCCGCTGTTACATTCCTCTCGCCTTTTATGAACCTGGTCAATAACGTGACCTCGTTCTCTTCCGACCATTCTAAAAGTTCCTTGGTCGTCTGATACAGGGAGAAGGAATGAGTGCCCCTTGCCTCTTGATATAAGCAAGAGCTGTCGTGTTGTCCGACTGAACTAGAATAACCTTGCCTTTACTTCTTGCTGAAATTGCATCAGGGCTAGATGTACCGCTTTCAGTTCTTTCACATTTATGTGCAGTTCTTTCTGCTCTTCCTGCCACAGGCCCGAACATTCCTTGTTGTCTAAAGTCGCTCCCACCCCTGATCCGGCGTCTGACAAGAGTGTGAGGTCTGGGTTCTTGATAAAAAAGAGAAATTCCCTCCTGTAGCCTTTCCCTTGAATTCCACCAGAACAGCTCCTTCTTGATCTGATCTGAGATCTTGAAAAGAAAGGAATCCAGAGGGGTTTTGCGTGGCCATTGGCTTTGTAGATAAAACTGCAGAGGCCTCATCTTGAGTCTCCCCAGTTTTACGAACTTCTCCATCGAGGCTAAGGTCCCCAGTAAGCTCATCCACTGGTTGGCTGAGCAAACCTCGCGATGTAGAAAGTCGTCTATCATGCTTAGACAAGACTCTACTCTCCGTATTGATGGAGAAGCCCGAAAAGTCAGAGAGTCCATTCTCACTCCCAAATAAACTATCTGCTGTGATGGTGACAGGGACGATTTCGAACATTGACTAGTAGGCCTAGTTCCTTTACCAGAGATAATGTCTTCATTAGGTCCTCCACACATTTGGCTTTGGAGTGTGCTTTCAGAAGCCAGTCGTCCAGATACATTGACATCCTTATTCCTTGTAAGTGAAGATTCTTCGCCACCGTTGACAGAACTCTTGTAAACACTTGAGGTGCAGTTGACAGTCCGAAACAAAGAGCTCTGAACTGGAAAACTTTGCTTTGGAAAACAAACCTCAGGAACTTCCTTGATTCCTGATGGATAGGAACGTGGAAAATCACGCATCCTGGAGGTCTATCGAGACCATCCAGTCGCCCGGTTGAAGAGATGCTAACACCGACTCTGTCGTTTCCATCGAAAATTTTGTCTTCTTTACGAAAACGTTCAATGCGCTCACGTCTAGAACCGCCTCCAACCTCCCGGCGCCTTTGAAACTAAAAAGAGACGGTTGTAAAACCCCGGACAGCATGGGGTCGGCACTAACTCGATGGCTTGTTTCCTTAGTAGTGCTTCTACTTCTTCTCGAAGGGCGCAAAACTTCTGAGAGTCGTTGGAGTATGTTGGAAAACGACTGGAGCGTCCGATAGAGGGGCTTTTGTTGGAATGGGATGGAGTACCCCTCTCGGATCACCTGTAAGGTCCAAGGATCTTGAGTGACCTTTGCCAGGCTTCCAAGAACGACTGGAGTCTGGCACCTACTGCTATGTGGAGGACAGCACACTCATTTCTTTTGTTGAAAATTGGAAGGTCGAGTAAAGATTTTCCTTTCCCACGAAACTTGGAAAAGGGCCGAGAAGCAGACTTGCCCCTGAACGTCTTGGAAGTGTCCGAAACACCGAAGTTTTGGTGGAAGTAGCTACCGGAGTAGTCTTCTTTGGCTTCTTTGCTGACTGAGCCAACAGGTCCTGTGTTGCTTTTTGTGTGAGAGCTTCAGCAGTCTCTCGAACTAACTCAGCGGGAACAAGTGGTCCTTCGACAAAGGAGCAAAGAGGAGAGCAGACCTCTGGCTGCGGGAAACACCCTTCGCCAAAAAAGAGCACCAGAGTTGTCGTTTCTTCAGAACTCCGGTTGCAAAAACCGGTTAGCTCAAGGCTGTCGCATACCCCCTTGTCTATGCAGTCGACTACACCAGTGAAATCCGTCGACTGCGCATCCGAAAGTCCAATTCTTTGACTTTCCTAGCCAGAGCCGCTACTGACCAATCAAGGAAACTGATGACCTCCACAACAGCGAAAATACTCTTGAGAAGATGATCCAACTCTGACTGCGTGAAAAGATCTTCGCTGATTGAAGAGCTGTGTGACGACTTGAATCCACTAGACTGGAGAAGTCTCCTTGAGCGGAGGCAGACACACCCAAAGAAAACGTTCTCCAGTCTCGTACCACATGCGGCTCGCGATGAGCCAATCTGGAGGGTGGAAGACAAAACATACTCTTGCCTTGCTCTCTCTTGTCTGAGAGCCAGGAATTAATTTTCTTGATAGCCTTCTTGGCTGAAATCGCCAAAACTAGGCGTGTAAAAGGAGCTGGATCCGAGGCGTTATCCCTCTTAAACTGCGATCTGGGAGAAGCCGGAGTCGAAGGCTTAAAAGAGTCTCCAAAGTTTTCCACGAAAAACTTGAGTAACTCCTTATAACCCGAAGATTTCTCTTTGATTCCTGGAAAGTCCTCTTCTATTTCTACATCTTCTTCGATTTCTTCGTCTACAGAAGACACAGGAGACAATTGGTGCACAGGAACAGTTTCCTGACGAAAAGTAGGTCGTGCGGAATCTAAAGTCTTACGACCATGCCGATGTGGCGCCGAATCCGTCAAGTGTGGCGCCGCGCCAAGCTGAAGTGGCGCTGCGCCAAGCTGAAGTGGCGCCGCGCCATGCTGAAGTGGCGTTACGTCAACCGAACGTGGCGAATCCGAGCCAGAGAAGAATGCTGAAGCGCCTGGTTGAGCCTCTTCATTGGTGCATGCGGTGGGGAGGCTCTTGAGTCAAGACTTGTGGCGCATTCGGGAAGTGTCTCCGCAACAGGTGCTCCCCGGCAGCACGAGCGCCACAAAAGAACTGAATAAGATCCGTCAATTTGTCCGTGACTTGAGCGACAAAACGGGATCTTGTTGACCGGTAGTAGGAGGAGGCACTATCTGCGATGAGGCTGGACGAGATGTAGACGCTCCTGGAACGGAAACACGCTTATTACAGGCAATAGTACGCGTAGGTTCCTTCCGACGAGGGGGCTGATCTACTGAAGAGGAGGAGGAAAAAGGTTCAGGATCCTCCCAGAAGCTACAGCCCGCATGCGGATCCGTCAACGATCTTTTCTTCGGAATCGCTGCAGGAGAGACGGGCGCGAGACCTCTTGAGAGGGCGAGAAGAATGCTTGAAGCGCCCACTTCGAGGAAGAGTCAACGAATCATCACCACTAGAAGACACATCCCCAGCAGCGCCTTTTCTATGGCGTGCGGGAAGCATCCTGGGAATGCACAACAGGAATACTTGAGGGGGTGACTGCTCGAGCAAGCCCCACTCGCCTCCTTTTTCGGTTTTCGACATGCCCTCTCCTGAACCAGGGAGTCCGACAGAGGTCTAGACCTGGGAGAACGAGTGGGCCGAACAGACACCTCCTCCACTAACACTTCACTTCGAGGAGCCAATTTTTCAATGGCTTGGCCCATCGTCTGGATGGCTGAAAGCACAGCTGAAAATTTAGTGTCCATTTGGACTTTTAACTCTGACACGGTGATAGGATTGGGATCAACAGGGTCGGACAAAGGAGAGTTAATAGGAGAGGGGTTAACAGATTGAATTACCTGCCCTACAGACTTAGCAGATGATGACCTCTCGAAGCTTTCCTAACTCTGTCCTTTTCTAACTTCCAGTAGATATTTTTCTAAGGCTGACCATTCATCCGTTGTTAGATGCATACATTCCTCACATGTATTCTCTGAATTACAAAATTTACCCCTACATGAAGAGCAAACTGAATGGGGTCGATAGCCGCTTTAGGCAAACGAGTCCTACAGCCTAAAGCACAATATCTATACTGGGAACCAGAATCAGACATATTGTACAAAGAATTAATTCCGACCACAAAAGCAAAGCGCTAGCTAGCAAAAACCACAAAGAAATACTTAAGTATAAATTGCAGACTAAAAATTCAACCACAAAACGAGACCGTGTTACCGGTCTCTCGGCAGAAAACTTAATGGGTTCTAGAACATTGTTGGGATAGTTCCTTGTTACCTATAGAGGGCGCTGGTAGAGGGATCACCTAGGTGTTTTTAGCGCTAGCGCAAAATTTAAAATTCTGCCGCGCGTCAGAGACGACAGCTATATGTAACTACCAGGTAAGTCCTATAAGTAAAAATCCGTGTACAGAATACAACTTCATAACAATAAATTCAAGTCCATGTACACAAAGTCATGAGATTAAGCATTAAGCACAAGAATAATTCAAGGTCATGATTAGCAACATCTTAATGTGGTATGTACAAGAGTAGCTTCTTCCCCAACAATATTACTGAAGGAGTTTTCCCACCCTAATCAAGCACAGTAGTTTTCCCAATTGTTAGTTTTGCACTGCCACTCACTTTTTTCCTTATCCAAAAATAGAGTAAAAGTCTTTCTTGCAAACACTCTGCACTTTGTCGCCATAAACGTTATAAATAGTGGTCTGGGTCCTGATGCTTTCATATGAAGGTTTCCTAGGACATTTTATTTGGTACTGACATCATTACTTTTGCAGAACGATGTCTGGGCATTATAGTCTCCTGAGATCCCATCTTCCTTAAACATGGCTTCTATCACTGGTACAGCAACCTTATCATAGCATCACCTGGTAAATGGAGGTTTGGTTTCCTTGTTTCCACTAATTTATTTGTCGCATGTCTAGTGTATGCCTTACCTTCATTATGTAGTGATTACAACATTATTCTTCCATGTATCTGGCCTTGCTGAGTTTACAACCAAAAGAAGGTCCTGGTTAGCCTTCAAAACACTCAATATTCTCACTTTTACCTTGTTCAAATCCTCTAATTTCACTTTACCTTGTTCAAATCCTCTAATTTCATGCTTCTCAGGCATATGAGTAACACTACTCTCTGCCATAATTAATAAAATAGCAAGCACATAAGTAATACTTGTCAAATCATGAAAAATGCACAAGTGCCAAGGAGATCCACTGAAGCAAGGTGAGGGTAGTGACAACAGTTGACCAAAATGCCAGCTCAGTCACAATGGAATTTTTATTGGCTGCTTAGCAACCACACATCGTAAACATGACATTTTTAGAATAAAATAAGTTTTATATATATTTACCAGTAATTACATTGCTATTAGTTTTTAACAGGCATCTTAAAATTTTGAAATTGCATGCCATGCTAGTTTGTTTTGGCTATGGCTATGCGCCCCGCCCATTTTCGGGGTAAGTAGAGGTACAACATAGCAAAGATCTTCAATTTGTTTATGCCCTTATGTCCAAGCGAGGGGAGGTGTGTGGGCTCCGATCATGTAATTACTGGGTAAGTGTATATAAAACTTTATTTTATTATATAAGTAACTTGCCCAGTAATTACATAGCTGATTCCCACATTGAATGGAGGTGGGAAGGTTGGACATATCTACCCCACAACATTATTAATAGTAAGGAATTTGAGAATAGAAATTTGCTAACACTGAACCAATGTTGTTGAACCTTACCTGATAAGAAAGCTGCTACAGGTAGACACTGCCTCTGGTTGGTGCTCATCTTATCCAGTAGAGGTGAGGCAGTAAAGCCTTAAGGGCCTACTACTGCAGTGGGTGCTTTGTAGCAATGGACTAATTTCTGAGGGCTAACAAAGAATACAAGATGGCCCTGCCCAGGGCACAGTACCACACAAAATAACCAGAGCAGATATAATCACCATAACCACCAAAAACAAAATTATAAATGCCATTACCCAACCGTTAACAACCAAAAGACTGGAGGGTACTCTAAGTACATAGTATTCCCAGGCTCCCCAAAAAACTCAACACCCTAAGCAGGGCGAAGAGATTAAAGAAAGGACATTGCTTTCTACGTTTCCTCCCCCAACACCATGCCAGCCACGAAAAACGGACCCAAGGTACTGCACTGATTGTAAGTAGTCTCGATATCCCCTAAGTAATGAGATGCAAACGCTGACTTGCACTTCCAAAATGTCGACTGCACAATCGACGTGAGGGATAAACTGGGCTTAGAGGCTGAAGATGTACCGACCGCTCTTATCTCATGGGCTTTTACCTTGCATGAGGAGAGTCTCTTCGGTCACCATGGAATGAGCTTCTGAGATCAAGTCCCTGAGGAAGAATACCAGGGCATTCTTAGGCAGAGGCCAAGAGGGATATTTCATAGAACACCAAATGTTCCTTGATGTACCATGAACAGTCTTCATTCTGTGAAGATAAAACTTAAGGGCCCTTACTGGACAGAGAGCTCTTTCTTCTTCAGACGGGCCTACTATCTCAGACAAGCTCTTATCATATAAGAACGAGGCCATGGATTTGATGGTGATTCATTCTTGGCTAAAAATCCTAGGGAAGAGAGCAAACTAAATTCCCGAGAAAATCCAACACTTTTGTCCAAAGCGTCGATTTCGCTGGACCTTTTGGCAGTGGCCAAGGCGACCAGAAAAAGTTTTTCTGGTAAGATCCCTTAAAGAGACAGACTGCATGGGCTTGAAACGTGAACTGGTCAGCCACTCAAGTACTAGGTCTAAATTCCAGGACAGTAAAGGTTTTTCTTTAAGCTTTGCGGTATCAATGGACTTAATCAGGTCGGACAAATCCTGGTTAGATGATAAGTCCATTCCCTTATGGCGGAAAACCGAGCTAAACATTGCTCTGTAGCCTTTAATGGTAAAGGTGGTAAGTCTTTTAGTGGAGCATAGGAACAGTAGAGAGTCCGCTATTTCTGTTACAGAGGTATTAGAAGGGGACACGTTATTTTGTCTGCACCAAGACCTGAAGATAGACCACTTAGCCTGGTAGACTTTATCTGATGACTGTCTTCTGCACTTAGCAATCGTGTCTGAAGCAGCTCTTGAAAAGCCCTTCTTTCGGAGCACTCGCTAACAGTTTGAATCCTGTTAGGGCCAGAGAAGACAGGTTTTGGAGGAACTGTCGGAAGTGAGGCTGCCTGAGAAGTTGTTGCTTCTGTGACAGCAGTCTCAGGAACCACTCCTTTGCTGGCCAGAAGAGAGCTATCAAAATCATGGACAGGTTTTGATGAGACCGGAATTTGTTGAGGACTTGTCTCACTAAACTGAGTGGGGGAAAGGCATTCAGATCTTTGCCCAACCAGTCCTGCAACATCGCATCGGTTGCCCATGCTAAGGGATCTGGTACTGGTGGGCAGAAGAGAGGAAGTCGGTGATTCCTGGACAAACCAATGGGTCTAATGTCCATTCTGTGAGAAGGATCTGTTTCTGATGGCTCAATTCGTTATCACCTGTGTGTTGGTCTGGTGTAACCAGAGAAGAACTCTTGCTGTTTCATACAGTCGTGCTGTCTGAATGCACTGTAATCGTTTTTCCATGCACTTCTGAAGCGAAGCACTGTAGACCCACAAATATCGCCTGTAACTCCTTTACACTGATGTGCCAGTTTTGCTGTTCTTGAGACCAGGTGCCTGACACCTCTTTTGACCCTAAAAGAGCTCCCAAGCCTAGGTTCGAAACGTCTGAAAAGAACTCTACGCTTGGGTTCAGAGGGAAGAGATTTCCCTTCTGATAGCCTCTTCCTGGAACTCCACCAACGAAGATCCTCTTTGATTTCTACCGTTATCGGGAACACAAACAAGTCCGGGAACTTTTTCCTGTTCCAGCTGGCTCTGAGGAAGAATTGCAGAGGTCTCAGGTGTAGTCTTCCCAGAGTGACAAATTGTTCCATGGACGAAAGGGTACCTAGACCAGGAGAAGAGTTCTGTGAATGTCCTACGTGCAATGAACTTCCAAGCGGAAATGTAGTAACCAGTTGTCAAGGTACAGAGAGATCTTTATCCCCATCAAATGAAGCCACTTCGCTAGGGGAGCCAATACCCTGGTAAACACTTGAGGAGCCATTGAGAGACCGAAGCACAGAGCCTGAAATTGGAACACCTTGCCCTGAAACACAAACCTGAGGTACTTTCTTGAAGTCAGATGAACTGGAATATGAAAGTACAGGTTGACCATCACTAATCCGGCAATCAGTAGTCCGGAACAATCAGTAATCCGGCACAAATTTCGGCTAGAGTAATTTCTAATGTTTCCGCACTAATTTTCAAATTTCCCAGGGCACTGCGCTTAACTCACTCGCCAGCTGCCTGATTTGGTGGCGCAGGTGCTGCATCAACAAACTGGTTGCCTAGCCTACATTATACTGAACTCTATTCACATATTAGCAGTATTATACAAACATCAACATAACGAATGTGCATCTTTTTCATGGATCTTTTAAAAAGTTATGCTTTACTACATTGTTTCCAATTGCGTATATTCTCATATTGCTTTTTTATTATAAATTGCAATCAATGTTTTGTTTTGGGAATCGATATCATGCATTAACCAAGTTCAAAGCACTTTTCTTGCTTCTAGTTAGCGTAAATGAATATGGATAGTTTATTTATTTGGGACAAGGATATTTTTCGTTATACGAAGTGTTTTTAGGTCGAAATACAACTTAAATAGGTCTCGTTGTGAAATTAATTAAGCTATTTTTTCGTTAATATATGACGTTTGCGGGAATCGCGGCTGGCCGTTTTGGGGGCATGTTTTTTTTTTAGTAAAAAAAATCAAGATTCCGTTCGCTATTTTCTCTTGATTTCATCATAATACGAGCTTTACGTATTTATCTTTAATCGTCGTGAAAAGAGTAGTAATTTGTATTCTTTCATGCCCAGTAGTTTTGATTAAAATACATTCTCTCCAGTTTTATTTACGGTCGCGTTTCATCCATGTTGCCGATGCACGATAATTTATAGTCATTAGCAGCTTGAATATTGTTTTCTCAGCTTCAGCTACAACTTGCAGCTTAAAGTTACTGTAGCAGTATATTTCCCTGCCGATCTTTTCTCCAAAGCGAACAAGGGTATAGTGTAAAAAATATTTTAGTCCTATTGTACAGTACTTAACGTCATTTGTAACATAACTACAGTAATTGTGTATTACTGTACGATGGTTGAAATACAAGCACAACAGTTGTTATCCGATACGATTATTAGCAAAACAACAGTTTCCCGTTCGGTCGTTTATGGCTGTACACATTTACGCAAGAGTATAACGTTACTAACAATACTTTTATCATTCTCTTTTACTTTTTTAACTAGCAGATAGAATAAAGAGATGGAGGAAAAGAAGCTGGTCTATTGTAAGTTGGTCTCTCTCGCTGCCTGCGCCTTGCACGGAAATCTAAAAACATTTCTAAATATTTTCAGCCCAGTATTAATTGCTAACCTCATCAGAAACTCGAAATATCGTAAGTCGAATTATCGTAACTCGAGCACTACCTGTATTTGATAATTGTCTTTTCTTTATTAACCAACTTGTACTGATTTATGGGATATTTTAATTCTAGGATGAGGTGCTTAGCTACTGGGTTTCGTGTATTCTAGCCTAATAAATGGCTAATCCGGCAAAATGGCTAATCCAGCACCCTCTAGGTCCCAATGATGCCAGATTAGTGATGGTCAACCTGTACTCATCCTGCATGTCGATGGACACCATCCATTCTCCCTGGCAAATGGATGCTAGGATTGTCTGGTTTGTTTCCATCTTGAGGGTTGTCTTTTTGACAAAGACATTCAGTGCACTTATGTCCAAAATGGGTCTCCAGCCTCCCGATGACTTGGGTACAATGAGAGACAGTTGTAGAATCCTGGAGAATGACTGTCTTCTACTACCTCTATAGCCTCTTTCTGAACGAAAGACTCGACTTCTCGCAAGAGTGCAGCAAATCTCTCTCAGCCTGGATAGTAAGCCGTCAATTAGACAGGCTTGCGGACTAGAGGTGGTTTGTTCAAAAAGGGGATAGTGTAGCCCCTCCTCCAAGACAGACACTATCCAGAATTCCGCTCCTTTTTGTTCCCACCATTCCCAAAAGAGGAGGAGCAGCGCTCCTCCCTGAGTATGGAGGACTATATCTTCCTTTCTTGGTGGAAGCCTTAGAGGAAGACTTCTTGATGGAACTTTGTGGGAAACGGGTATTTGCTTGTCCCAGTATATGGTCTAGGACAGGAGCTCCAAAAGGGAGTAGGCTGCAGAGGATTCAAATATCTGGGAGGAAGAGCCGAAGAATCCTTGGGGCGTCTCGCAGATTGGGAGAGCAGGTCCTGAGTGCTCTTTTTCTGCAGGTTAAGGCAATGTCTAACACTGTAGCCTGAGGAAAAAAGATGGATCTTGTCCAAGGGGAAGAAGAAGAAGAGAGCCGACCTCTGAGACAGAGTGACACCTTTTGAAGTAAAAGAACATCATAGTTTTCTTTTCTTAAGTACACCCATGGCATAAAGACCAGCTAACTCCTGTGTACTGTCACGAACACCCCTGTCAATACAGGAAAGTACTCCTAAGAGGTCTGAAGAAGTATCTTGAGGCAAAAAAGAGCAGTCTCTAATCTTGTGCGGCCACCGCCCAGTCTAAGAAGCTCATCACTTTGAAAATCTTAAAAATATTCTTGAGAAGATGAGCAAGTTCTGAAGCTGAAAACATAATTTTGGCTGAGGTGAAAGCTGATCTAGCCAAGTCGATAAGGCTGGAGAAGTCTCCCTGAGGGAAGGCAGAGACTCCCAGGGAAGGCGCTTCTCCTGTTGCATAAAACCTGTAACTCGACCTAGACAACTTGGAAGGCGGGAAACAAAAAACTGCTTTACCTTGCTCCCTCTTCTCAGAGAACCATACTTCTGCTTCGTTCGGTGCCTTCTTCGCTGAGGAGGAGAGAACCAGTTTCAGTAACCTCAAAGAACCAGCTGAGGGAGTTTCCATGAAGAAAGTCGAAGCAGGAGAGGAGGGAGTAGCTTTTGAAAAGCAACTTGGGAAGGTAGCTAGCAGGAACCTCAATAACGCCGAGTACGCACACAAAGGAACATCCTGATCCAGAATGACCTCTCCTTCAGAAGAAACGGGAGAAAGTGATAAGTCCGCTGTTGTCTGAGCTGTAGGAGGAGCTTTCTGAAGCAGACTTAGAATGCTATCTAGTTTGCTCTGGATTGGGTCAACCGAAGGAAGAACACCATCCAAGACAACACTACAACGAGACGGTGGAGGAGCGGGCAAAAATGAGCGCTCAGGGAGCACTGTAGAGAAGGGAGCCAATGACAAAACTTGACGGCAAACGGGTGCCAATGGGCGCTCATCTGTAAACGGGAGCCTGGGCATTTCGGCAGTAGTTGCTGGCAGCTCGGGCGCTGATTGTAGAGGTGATGGTGCTGGGCACGTAACTCCTGATGAACAGGTTCCCTTGTGCAAAGAAGAACGTCTACACACCCAACAAGGTGCTTCGGTGCCAATTTACGATCGTCGTCTGATGTAGCAGAGGAGACTTACTCCGGGCTATCCCAGTGACTGCAAGAGGGATGGACGTATGATATTTAGGGCAAAAGCCCAGGCACTGGGTGCGCTGAATCCTTGCCCTTCGTACAAGGCACAGGAAAAGATCTTTTGAAGTCGACTACACGCCTTTTCAACAGGCATCATTTATCCGCATAGGGCCTTGAGCACCTGGGACTAAAATCCTCAGAGCTGGAGGACATACAGTGAGCACTCACTTGAAGGCCTTTCCAACAGCCTTTGGTTGCACTCTGGGATTCACCAACAGACTGAACCGAGGGGGCGACTGCTAGGGGGCAGACCCAACCGACCTCCCTTAGGCTACCAGTTTGACTCCTCCCAGGTGTTGGGGAGTATGCCAGGGACCTTGGCCTAGGAGAATCAGCAGGCCAAACAGCCACCTCCTCCACTACCATTGCACTAGCACTGGGCGCCACGGGGCACTCTGACTTACTTTTATCCATCATTTCCAATGATGATGCTAATTTAGCGACTGATCGCACAATTAATTCAAAGTGCATGTCGATTTTCGACTCCAGACTGACGATGGTGTTGGGATCGGAAATGTGAGAGCCGGGTAAAGGAGAGGATTGCACAGGTGGAGGAGATGGAATGGGAACGGAAGAAATTACAGGTGAAATTGTATCCGACTTAGTGGATGAATCCTAACTAGCTAAGGCTTTACTAGACTCCCTAGCAACAGCTTTCCTCTTCCTATCTCTAGCTAGTTTCTTAGGATGTGAATCTAAAGTTTTCCACTTCTTTAAATCCCATTCACTACATTCCTCACATCGTAAATCAACTGAACATGTTTGTCCCCTACACTGAACACAAATAGTGTGAGAGTCATAGGATTCTTTAGTAAGCCTCGTATTGCAGCCTTTGCTACAATACCTAATACTAGAACTACTAGTGTCAGGCATCATGGAAAATTTCAAAGGCAAATCCAAAAAATGGGCAAAAAGTCGGAAACCAATGATCAAAACTCACCTACCACTATCTAAATTGTGCCGAAACTAATGTTAACTATGTAATGGGAAAAATATGCCTTTAATTATTTAGTGATTTATTCAGGAATTGATTCATCATCCTCCTCTAATATCTTTACTCTTCAGTAAGAGTGATTGTGACTATAAAGTGTTTTCATTTTTGCTGTGGACATCGAATGCATAGCAGTGTAGCCAGTCCCTTATTTTGTTTTTCTTTCGCTCTGAGTATGGGAGCGCTGTCCTGAATCTTTCGTCTGCATATTGGTAACACTAAAAATAAGATGTAAGGGACGAGAATGCTGTTGGTGTGAAAAGGATGCCAACTGGTCCACCCTTCATTTTGGCTAATTTACCAAATTATTAATACAAGTTATTATCTATCCCTTGCAAGGGACCTAGTCCAGGAGTCCTGAAGAGTATGTAAATTGGATCTAGTCCAGGAGTTCTGAAGACTATGTAAATTAACCAAGTCCGGGAGACTAAGCCTGGGAGAAATTTGGCATGATGTAATGAGTAATAAAGAAACGAACTGAGTACCAGGGATTTTCTTCAATACCATCGTACCTTACCACTAAAATGGAAATCAGCACTTCAATTGCCTCACAGTGGGAAGACATCACCTGGCCTCATCAGTAATAAGACCCATACACACAAGGAATATCATGTAATAGCAGGCAGGACAGGCCTACCCTAATTCCCAGGCAGCATAAACGTCAGTAGTCTTCATACCCACCGTGTCAACTATGACACAGTACCATTCTCCGACCCCTGTCTCCAAGCAAGAAGACTGACAACAGTGCATCTGTATAGTAGTATTATTATTATCGTGTCTTAATGTCCTGGTGGGGGAAAAATTCTCCCATGACATTTGGTGGCAGCTGTGTTGGATCTGTAGTCCAGTGCTATTGATCCATACCCACTGTGCCTATATTTTATGTAGGTCACTTATAATGTTTTGTCATATTGTATGCATTTCTTTGTACAATATTGTTGATTTTTATCTGATTAAGGTCATGACTTGTTTACATGCATATTCATTATTTATATAGTGGCGGATTGTATTGTATTGTCTCAATGTAGTTTACATTTTATTATTTGATTGTATATAAGTGTTTGAAATATTGTAACGATGGCAACTGGTAATGATGAATCATATATTGACCTAATTCAATTAGAGCAAGAAACACAACAAGCATTACAGACAGTTAAGAACTTCACTCAATCCTACCAGGACGTTTGGTCTCAAGTGGGAGATCTAACAAATCAAATCAAAGACTTGGACCAGAAGTTGGTTGACATACAGGGGACAATACAACACTTAACACCCAAACATAATAACACTCAAGCACCCATAATGTCTACACCACATATGTCTCACATTCCAAGTGATCCGTTCTCATGTGATCACCTCAGAACCATAACAGGAACCCCACAATACAGACCCCAATACCACCTCGTACAAATACCAAATACCCACCACAAAACACAACTACTATCACAAGTACAGTGCCCTTAATACCCATAAATGTCTCATCAACACCACCTAACCCTGCAGTGGTAATACAACCTCCTACACAACCATCCACACCTGATCCATCATCATGTAACTCTTGTCAAAACCCTCGCAAGGTCAACAGACTGTTAAACCCAATCCTTTCCTTGGACCACAGCCTACTTATCCCTTTAATAATACCAATCCATACTTTTATTCAATAAATTCTCCAGTAGCAATTCCTCAGAATGTACCAGTGTTAAAGCCGAAAGATGTAGCCCTTCTCAAACTTTCTGAACTCAAGGGAGTTCTTGCTGACAACAGACTTAATACTTTTTTTAGAGACAAGTAGAGTCATGCACTAGCTCAGATGACAGGAGAATAGAAGTGGCAATGGCCCGGCTGAACCGGATATAGCTACGTTCTTAACAGCAGCATTAGTAAAACAGGGTAATAATGTATCTTGGGATGAGATTAAGAAACTTATGAAGAAGCAGTTTATTGGCTCAGCCACTCTGTTACAGGCATGGCAAGAGATTACTGCCATGACTTACTGTTTTGATGAACCTCCTAGTTCCTTTATTAATAAATTAGTGTAAAATCTCAGCTTTAACTTTGAAATTCCCCAATGATCCAATTCCAACATCAGATAAATTCCTTAAGACAAAGGTTTATAAGGGATTGAGTTCACAGGCCCAAGCCAAACTAATTGATTTCTTAGCAGACCATATTCCGTTGGAAAATTTCATGACATTGGCTGAAGAAGAATATTATAGGGCTCAAGGAATGAATAGTAGTAATGGGAATAGAGTCTTGCCAATTTCAGGCACTGGGAATCTTCAGTCATCAACCCCAGTAACAGGTGTTCAACAGGGGGAAATACAAAAGAAGTGAGCTAGATAATTTAAGAAAGAAGCTTGAAGAGTTAAATAAAAACCTGGAGAAAGTAAACATGAAGAAACAAAAGAGTAATAGTAAATATTGTGCCTTTTGCAGAGTGACTGACCATAATCTGTCTGATTGTCCTCTTGATCCTCCCAAGGGAATTTGTTTCGATTGTTTCCAACAAAATAGTAGGAGAGGTCATGTAGGATGTCCAGGAAAAGTAGGTACAAGCTGACTAGGGAGTCTGGCACGAGCTCCTAGTAACAGTCTGGTGGTTAATGATAACATGATTGAAGCTTTAGTTGATACAGGTAGCTGTGCCAGTATAGTTAAGAAATCCTTTGTGGAAAGCTTAGGTTTGAAGCCTGCCAAGATGAGAAATTTACCAAGGTTAAAGGGAGTCACCCAGGCAGTTGTACCAGTACTAGGATCTGTTTATTTAGATGTTCATAGTGGCACTAGAGTTGTTACTCACTTATTTTTTATTGTGCCAGACAACTTGTTAGATACAGAAATTCTATTGGGCGCAGATTTGCTTGGGGTTGCTCGTCTAACATGGGATCGTATAAAGGGTATAGTAATTTGGGATAATATTACATATCATCATGTGCGGCTTCTTAAACTGAGACCTTCCACAAGGAGAATTAGGAATCTCAAAACTATTCAGCCATTAAGCCTTGGAGTAGATGAGATAAAATTAAAGAAAAATATTATCCTACCTCCCTCTGCTGCAGGTATTTATGCTGTGTCTGTAAATGAAATAAAAGATACAATACTCGAATATACCTCAGAATTAAAGGCCAATGGTGGTACGAAGGCTTTAATATGTCCCTGAACTCCCTTGAAATTTCCTATTTCACTACTCCACTGTGAAAACTTGGTGATTTTCCTTGACCAGATTCTTTAATTGGGCCTGCTGTTCATCATCTAAATGTGACCAATCTTGCTGTGCAATCAAATTTTCCAGCTTTTTCTCTCTAGTGCATCCTTGTTCTGGTACAACACGCATGCTTTCAGGGATCAGCTCATTCCTAATTTTAATCTTTCGACATGTGGGAGCTATTGAAATGATGTCCCTTTCGTCAGTCTTATTGTAGGTACCTATCAGTGTTCCTATTTTCAACTTGACTACACCCTTTGTACTATTTATGAGAGGTATATACCTCTCATAAATAGTACAAAGGGTGTAGTCAAGTTGAAAATAGGAAGGAGGTTGGGCGAATGGAAGGCGGTAGCCTAGCTGGAGCACTTGAACCACCCACTGATCTGCACCTCTGTCTCTCCATTCCTCCCAAAAGAGGCTGAGTCTGGCCCCACCAGTGCATGGAGGACAGGATTCTTACTTACTGGCAGGACGACCTTGTAGCTTCGAGGAGAACTTGTGACCCCTGGAGTTGGAGCGGGACCTTGAGTAAGGTTTGGGCCTGGAGTTACGAAACAGATGTCTGTTAAGAGGAGATACCACCTTGGTCGAAGGAGCGGGAGCAGGCCTCGGTTTGTTGGAAGACACTGACAGGATGTGTGATGACGCCCTCTTGTCCATGGCTGAAAGGACGCCTTCCACTACTGCTTCTGGGAAAAGGCCCTCCTTGTCAAACGCCGTCTTCTGCGAAGAAGTCACAGACTTAGATAAGAAAGAGCACCAAGTCTCCCTCTTCTTCAGAGTGGCCATGGCGAAGAGGGAGGAAAGTTCGCCTGCCGCATCATGGATAGCAATGTCGGTGCAGGAAAGGAATCCTGTGATTCTCTCCAAGACGTCTTCTGCGACATTAGCCTGCTCCACCTGCTTAAAAATAGCTCCCACTGACCAATCGAGAAAGCTGACAATCTCTAGGAGCTTGTAGAGGTTTTTGGAAAAATGTTCTACATCCAGGGCAGAAAAGAAGGTCTTGGCCGCCTCAAAGGAGATGCGTCTTGAAGGGTCCACAAGGGAGCCAAAGTCCCCTTGTGCTGAAATTGCAGAGCCCAGTGAAGAAGTTCCTGTGCTGTAATAATTTTGCCTCCTTTTCGACAGCTTTGAAGGAGGGTACGCAAACGACGATTTACCCGAGGATCTCATAGCTTCCAACCAAGCCTCTACTTCTTTTAATGCTTTCTTGGAGGCGGTGGAGGACTCTGCAGACCACCTTTTCTAGTTTCTCTTCCAGCAGAATAGACTCCTGTGAAGGCAAGGATGAAGCCAAAGGAGCCGACGCTTCCTGTGTAGGAGGGGGAGGAAGGGGCCCGGGCCCTTGAGGCCGACCTCTCTGGAGAGGGCTAGGCATCTTGGCTGCCCTAGGTGACCTGGGAGGGAGCGTGTGAAATGTAACTTCTTGATCGGAACCCCACCCTGAGTAACAGGTACAGGGCTAATTGTCCTTTTCTTAAAGAGTTTAGTAACCCTAGAGTAGGAATTATCTGAAGATTGCCTCTTTACGGGTCGAGAGGCATGATCCCACTTGCAATGACGAGGAGGGGGAGGATCTGAAGAGCTGGAAGATGAAGAGACTGAAGATGAACTGCTGCTACTCTCCCCTGAAGAACTTAAACTTAGGTAGTGCTGCTTCGATGATGACCGTCTTGACGAAGATCCTGGAGACACTATCCTGTGATGTCGGCGACGGCGAGAAGATCGACGCGTCGATGGAGAAACACTTTTGCGGCTTACCGAAGCTTTTCGACGCTTCGCAGACGAGTCAAGCTTACTACTTACACCACCAGGGATAAGGCTTTCCTGTGCCTTAGAGGACGAGCCTGCTCGTGGGCAAGAATTTCTGACCTTTTCGCCAGCGCCGGACTGTCTTCTAGCCTCAGAAGGCGAGCGGGACAGCTGCCTTTGCTCAAAACAGTCAGAAAAATGAGCAGACTCACCTGAAACACGATCACGAACAACAACATTGTTATCACTAACACTGACGTCATCACCCGCGCTAACGTTCGGACTATGGCGCGAACGCACTAAACTAAAGACCGACTCCATGAAACCGTTCATTTGCGCTTCCATTTGATTTCTAAAAAGCACGAATTCTGATTTATCAGCCTCGAGGCTGGGCTTGGCTTTAGGAAAACATACTGGGAAGCTGGTGAAGAAGAGGGGGGAATATAAGGGGGAAAAAGCAGCGGTAGAGGAGGGGGTAGGAGAGGAGGGAGGAACACCCGGTAAAGTAGATGACGCCGATGCCACCAGCGAAGAAGATAGCCTAGCTTCCTTACGCTTAAAAAGCTTTCCTGTCCCTATCCTTAACCAGCTTTACCTGATGGGAACTGTACGTTTGCCAAAACTCCTGACTCCATTCCATACACTCACTACATGTGTTCTCCTGGGAACACTCCTGACCCCTACATGCCGTACACAAAGAATGGCGGTCGTACTTAAGTTTGACCAGTTTGGAAGAGCACAAATTCCCTGCGCAAACTCTGGATCCAGAGAAACTGGAATCCGACATAGCTACCAAATTCACAAAGCTACGCTAGCTAGATTAATAAACAGGATATTGAGTACTTCACCAAGGAGATATGCCAGAAAGAAACACAACGAGGTTCTGCAGGAAACCAAACAGTTTGAGACAGACGGACGCGCGAGATGCGTTCATAATACGCCCGAGATTGAAACTGACCTGGGACAGTGGGTAGGTCGCCTTCCACACCACCCCCACCGCATCCGGTGGGGTCGGGTCTCCGCCAATTATATCAGCGTTCCAAACAAAGTTTGAAATTTTATATCTCGGACGTGTCGAATTTTAAGAGATAAAAGCTTTTACAGTGTTTTGGTAAGTCATTATAATGAAACAGACAATTTTCAAAGAATGTGCTTGGACTATCGAAAAGTCAATACCCACCTTCAAACTGACATCCATTCTTTGCCTAGGTTAGAAGAGTTAGTTGAGCCAGCATCAGGGAATCAATTTTATGCTTCATTGGACATAAAAGACGCTTATTATCAGGTAGAATTAGATGAAGATAGTAGAGATCTGACAACGTTTAGTGATGGAGTCTCCTTATATAGGTTTAAGAGGTTACCGTTTGGTTTGAGTTGCAGCCCAGCTATATTTTCAAGGGTAATAGGTAATATCTTGGCTCCATTACTAAAAAAGGGATACATAAAGAATCATTTAGATGATATTGTAGTATGGGCACCCAGCTTGGAAGAATTAATTGAGAGATTAGAAGAGCTGTTCAAATTATTTAGTGAAAAAGGTGTGAAATTAAACATCAGAAGTGTCAGTTTGCGCAAGAAGGGATAAAATTTCTTGGCCATATAATATCCAGAGAAGGATGCAAGCCTTGTCCTGACAACATAAGTACCATCAGAGATATGAGATATGAAAGCTCCTACTAATGTCAAAGAAACTAGAAGGATTTTAGGAATGTGTGGATTTTATCGCAAGCACATACAAAATTTTGCTAAAATTGCTGTCCCCTTAACCAATCTCTTAAGAATGAAAGAGCCATTTGCATGGACACCAGAGTGTCAGCCTAGTTTTGAGCAGTTGAAACAGCTCCTTATGACAACTCCTTTGCTCATAAAAGCAGACATGACAAGACCTTTTCAGCTATTCACAGATGCTAGTCTGGATCATGTAGGTGCAGTGCTGATGCAGGAGAGTGATGGCCTTTTGAAACCTGTTGGATACTTTTCAAAGAAATTGAAGCCTGTAGGACAGAGATATTATACTACTGATAGGGAAGCCTTGGCTATTGTGTTAGCATGTAGGCGGTTTCATCATTTCCTTTGGGGTACCATGTTTACAATCCACACAGACCATCAACCTCTTGCGTCAGTATTCAAAAGAAAGACAAAGTCACCTAGGATGAATAGATGGATTATTGAAATGCAGGATTATCGCTTCAAAGTTGTGTATAGGCCAGGAAAGCACAATGAGGTAGCTGATCAGTTAAGTAGGCCAGTTAGGGCAATCTTTCACAATAATCAAGACAATTATCTTGGGTTGAGTAAGGAAGAATACATGGCTAAGCAGGTAGGTGAAACAAGATGGGGTGAATTGATTGCATACTTAGAAGGAGGAAAACTGCCTAGGAAGAAGTTTCCCAGAGCGTTCATCCATCAGTTTATGCTGTATGAAGGCTTGTTATATCTGAGTGCTGACAAGCATGACAATAGTATTCAGTTAAGACTTGTGGTTCTGCAGGAGCTTAGGAAAGCCGCTTTGAAGTTTGGTCATGAGTCTGTTGCTAGTCATTTAGGGAAGAGGAAAACTATTGATGCTCTGGAGACTTACTTCTATTGACCTTCACTTAGATCTGATGTGGTTAAGTTTGTTAAAGAATGCATTACATGTCAGGTTCATAAAGACAGTTCATCCTTACAGCAGAAATTCCAAGAACTCCCACCAGTACATAAACCCTTGGAGCGTATCAGTATTGATTTGACAGATATGATGTCTGGTGCAAACGGGTACCGTTACGTTCTTACAGTGATTGATCATTATTCACGCTTTGTGAAGTTTTACCCACTGAGGAATAAGACTACAGAAGTGTTCAGTAAGAATTTTCAGAAATATTTAAATGATTTTGGAATTCCAGGGTGTGTAATTCTTGACAATGGTACTGAATTCACATCACAGCAGTTTAGAGATCTTTGCCAAAAGCACAACATAAACACTGGTTTCATCACACCGTACCATCCTGAAGGTAACAGCATATCAGAAAGAATGCATAGGACTATGAAGACCCTGTTGAATGTCATGTGTCAGGGTCATCCTTATCAGTGGCCAACCTATTTAGGCGAGACCCAACGGGTCCTTAATTATGCTGTCCACGCAACAACAGGTGAACAGTCACATTATGTCTTCTTTAGCAGGAGACCTGCTACACAAATAATAACTACATTGCCATCAATTGATGATGAAGTGAGTGATTCTGATATCGCCAAAGTTCATGAGATAATCAAATGAGACTCAAATACCTGGTACTAGTCGAAAATTAAATGTTAAGTGGCTCGGACCCTATAGAGTGATAGAAGTTGTGCGAGATGGATCCACTTATGTGTTGAAAAATTTGTTTGACGATACAATCGTAGAACGAGCTGCTAATAAACTAAAGCCATTCCACGGTGATGAAGAATGGTTAGTTAACATGAAAGAGCACTCTGAAAATGTGCCTGATATAGTAACTGAAGGAGTTCGTACAAGAGGTACGAGGAATACTGTGCCTCCCTCATGTCTCATTGAAGAGATATAGACTTTGTGTGGTGATGTACATGGACTTTTGCTGAGGGGAGAGACTTTGTTTTCCCCCAGTGTAGTAGAGACTCGCATTTTCTAATATTGGTAATGATGTACAGTACTGTAATTTTGTACGTTTTTATGTTCTCTTTTTACTTAGTTTAAGGTTGATGAGTATATTTTTTTTCTGTTCGCAATGGCCAGTAATGTGAAAACTTTATAGTTTTGAGGTTGTGAACAAAGAAATAATGTAAAACATTTAGTACAAGTTTTCACAAAGTGCCCTGGTTGGGAATGCAATTGTGGTCTTATGGGTCTTGTCATATAGGAAATTGTCAGAGTTTTGCTCTTGTAGTACTGGTTTGGTACATCTTAGAGGATAGAGTACACCACTTTCCAAACCCCTTTGAGATTCAAGTTTAGAGTCGTTTCTAGCCAAGAGCTCTGGTGAGTCTGATAATCATTAGGACGCCTAAATAGGAGTAAATTCTGTCCTCATATGTGGAGAACTCTTTTGTTGCAGAGTGATGTGACATCCTGTGTAAGTGGAGTCAATCCAACCCCAGTATTAGGCTAGACAAAGCTATTAGGAAAGCTGTATTGAATGCACACCTATAGGGTAGTGTCCCCATTTAGTACTCAAGTATATCCTTGTTTTATGTTGTTGCGAGAGCCCCTTTAGTCTCTAGTTGAGATCGTTGCTTGTTTCTACTGTACAAGACCTGTTTTCCACACTCCCCATCTAAGGAGCTGTTTGTTTCCATTAGAAAAGTTGTCCTTGATATTAGAGTGGACATGAATCAATTCTTCCCCGAGGGAAAGCTTTGTAATGGGAAAAAAATATGCCTTTAATTATTTAGTGATTTATTTAGAATTGATTCATCATCCTCCTCTAATATCTTTACTGAGTGATTGTGACTATAAAGTGTTTTCATTTTTGCTGTGGACATCGAATGCATAGCAGTGCCCAGTCCCTTATTTTGTTTTTCTTTCGCTCTGAGTATGGGAGCGCTGTCCTGAATCTTTCATCTGCATATTGGTAACACTAAAAAAAGATAAGATGTGTTGGGACGAGAACAACTGCTGTTGGTGTGAAAATTATGTCAACTGGTCCATTATAACTGGTCCACCCTTCATTTTGGCTAATTTTGGTTTATCTATTAGGAGTTCTGAAGACTAAAAATTGTTTTAAGCCTGGGAGAAATTTGGCATGATGTTAGAGTGGACATGAATCAATTCTTAAGCCTGGGAGAAATTTGGCATGATGTAATGAGTAATAAAGAAACGAACTGAGTACCAGGGATTTTCTCCTCAATACCATCGTACCAAAAAATGGAAATCAGCACTTCAATTTTGTGGGAAGACATCACCTGGCCTCATCAGTAATAAGACCCATACACACAAGGATTTATTTAATAGCAGGTAGGACAGGCCTCCTAATTCCCAGGCAGTGTAAACTAATATCTTTACATTACAGTAAGAGTGATTGTGACTATAAAGTGTTTTCATTTTTGTCAACTATGACATCAGTACCATGACACAGTACCATTCTCCGACCCCTGTCTCCAGGCAAGAAGACTGACAACAGAGCATCTGTATAGTAGTATTATTATCATCGTATCTTAATGTCTTGGTGGGGGAAAAATTCTCCCGTGACAACTACCCTCAGCTTATCATTAAGAACCCGTAACATGGTGTCAGGATCTTTCTTATCTACATATAAGCTGGATTAAGGAAGAAGTGAGGGTAAGTGACGACTTACAAGTTACCGGACCAGTTTGTTGACGTACTAGGCTAAGCCGTTAGCCGACATGCATAATTTTCCTAATGGGTTAAAAAATCACAATTAAGGTAGTTTTGTACCATAAAGATGAATATACAGTTAACCCCACCGAGTCCTATGGACTTTAGTGCAAGTACTATTGTAGCCCTCAAATGGAAGAAATTTAATTGCTAACTATGAAATTGCCATAGGCTTAGAAAAAAGCTGACAGACAAAGGGTAGCAACTTTCTTGCATGTCATAGGAGAGTTAGGGGTTGAGAAATATAATATATTGTCTTGGGATCAAGATGGAGATAAATGTAAGATAGATAAGGTTTTGAAGAAATTTGATGCAGAATGCAGTCCCAGATCAAATATAATTACGGAGAGATATAAATTTCTCAAGAAAACAAGAATCTAATGAAAGTTGTGACCAATTCATAACTCAGTTAAGAATTTTATGCAAAACTTGTAATTATGATAATGAAGAAGAAATGATCAGAGATCAATTCGTCCTTAATTTACATGGTGATAAGGCTAGGGAGAAATTACTGGATCATGTGCAGATGGATACAAAACCACTGACCTTACCTTAGAAAGGGCTGTGAATTTTGTAAAAAACTATGAAATGCGAGTTCAGCAAAAGCAGCATATGGCCAGTAGCAATACTGAAGAAGAGGAAGTTAATGTCGTTGGGAAGAAGAAAAATAAGTATACAAATCCTCGAAATAAGTCTATAAAAAATTGCAGATATTGTGACAGAACCCATAAAATTAGGATGTGTCCAGCATATGCTCAAGTGTGTGCCACATGTAAGAGAGGAAATCATTATGCTAAACAGTGTAAAACTAAGTGGAACTCTTCTCATGATGAAGCATTCTCCAAGATTAAGAAACTAATTGTTGAAGCTCCTTGTTTGAAATATTTTGACAGTAATTGTAATGTGTCTTTACAGTGTGATGCTTCAATGTCAGGATTAGGTGCTGTCCTAATGCAAAACGGTCACCCAGTGGCCTATGCTTCTAAATCGTTAACTGAAACAGAACAGCGATATGCACAAATGGAAAAAAAAGATGTTAGCCATTGTTTTTGGGCGTTACATTTTGACCAATATCTTTATGGCAAAGACATTATTGTAGAAACTGACCACAAACCTTTGGAAAGTATTTTTAAGGAACCCTTACTGAAATGTCCTTAAAGGTTACAAAGCATGTTATTGCAGTTGCAGAAGTTTAATTTGAGTGTCAAGTATAAACCAGGTAGTAAAATGTATATAGCAGATACACTGAGTAGAGATTTTTTGTCGAATACATTTTCGGAACTGATAAATCTGATGTAATTGCATTATTTGAAAAGGTTAGTAATGTAAATATGACAGAACATGTTGCTGTGACAAATGAGAGACTTGAGGATATTAGACAAAAGACCATAAGTGATGTTGCATTGCAAACGTTAAAAGAAACAACTCTAAAAGGTTGGCCCACTCATTGCAAAGAGGCTCCTGAAATCATAGGATCTTTTTTTAAATTTAGGGATGAAATGACTGTTGATAATGATACCATTTTTAGAGGTAATTGCATTGTTGTCCCATCATGTTTAAGGTCTTACATGCTGAAACAAATTCATTATGCTCACAATGGGATTGATGCTACTATTAGGTATGGTAGAGATATATTGTTCTGGCCTGGCATGGGTGCAGATATAAAGAATTATGTTTCGTCTTGTGTGGTGTGTAATAAGTATGGTAGTAGACAAACCAAGGAATCCTTAAATTCACATGATTTTCCTTCTAGACCTTGGTCTAAAATTGGAATGGATATTTTAGAGAGCCAACTAGGTATGTAGGATTAGATGTATTTTGCAGGGACCATTTACGTAGAAGAAAAATTCTTCCAAATTTTGTTGAGAAAATGTAAAAGAAGGGAGATGTAACAATATGTGAATGTTATGATCTAGATTTTATAAGTAATCAGCATATGAATATTATGGGGTACGCTGTCTAAGTTTGTGAGTCATATCTATTGTTTATGTTTTGGCAAGTCACGTGACCAGAACAGCATTCGCATCTCACCCGCTCTCCAAAATGTTGGCTCGTCAACACTGTATCACAAATTGGTAACCTGTTTAATAAACTAATGTTAACTACCTTCAGCTTATCATTAAGAACCCAAACAGTCACTGTATACCTGCTCAATATCTAAACCAGCTTTCTGTAATCTATTGAAAATAGATCTGCTGTATCCGATCTTCTGCACTGAAGAAGGTTCTGTAATCTGTTGAAAATAGGTCTACTGTATCTGATCTTCTGCACTGAAGAAGGTTCTGTAATCTGTTGAAAATAGGTCTGCTGTAAATAGGTCTGATCTAGTACTGCAAAAAAGGGACATATATGAACAACAATGTGAGACTGATTCTACAGATCTAGAAACACTGCAAATGACAGACTGTTGAGTGCTGCAATTCTAATCATCTAAACAGTACACAAGACTGCTGATAATTCTGCTCTGAATACAGAGGCCATATTAATTTTAAAAAGTGTCTTCCTATCACTGCAAATTCCACAGCAGTGGGAAGTTTGGTCCCTGTAAGATGTATTAGCTCATGAACCTGCTAGCAGCGCCAGGCGCCGCCCATATAAGTGACGTCATTGTCACGAGCTATCTGTACTTCCGTCTTCCGCTGTGAGTCAGTTGTAATGAAGATACGAAACCATGATGAGTATCATTTCCTGATCCTGCCTAGCATTAGACCCAACATGGCGCAGTGAATGAAGAAGTAGGACCTACAGCCATATCCATAGTACAGCATGGCACCACCGCCGAGACGACCCTCGTTTGCATCCCCCAGGGGCAGAATTGCAAGGACAGGAAGTTCAGGAACCGGCGTCAGGATATCGCCGGCTTCAATGCTGCAGGCTCAACACGTGTTACAAACCCAGCAACAGGCCATCCAGAACCTTCAGGCTGAGATAACAGCGTTGTCACTCCGGGGTAGCAATGTCCCCCAACCAAGGATCCCTTCATCAGCAGCTCCAGAAAAGTGCGAGGCTGAGGTGTCCCCTGCAGCCTTCAGGTCTTGGAAACGGTCAATGGAGTGTTGGTTGCAGCTATGCAAGGTGAAGCCTAACGAGGCTGTTCATCACATAAGGCTACATTGTGTCCCGATATTGCAACGTGCACTTGATTCTAGATATACCGACGCGCAGTGGAGTGCCCTCTCTACTGAAGGGGCATTCAATGCAGTTAAGCAATTATTGATAAAAGCTTCTAATCAAGCAGTGCAGTGGCTAGAGTTTTTTGATTTGGCCCAAGAGCCTAGTGAGTCCTTTAATGATTTTTTTATTAAGTGTACGCAAAAGGCTACCGATTGTGCATTCACTTGTCCTAATTGTAATCATGATTTATCTGAATATATGCTATTGCGTAAGCTCATGGTAGGCCTAAGTGATAAAGTGCTAAAAAGGCAAGTATTTCAGTCATGTAATGATATTCGTGATATCGACTCCCTCAGAGTCATGTGCAGTGCGTTTGAGGCCGCCCGTGACGACGCCCTTCGTATGAATAGGGCATGGCCTAGCAGCTTCCCAGCTTCCTAGAGAGCAGCTGCTGCCGAAGTGTGTGAGGAAGAACCCGAGGTGGCTGCCGCCCTTAATAAATATGACAAGAGTGCCCCTGTGAAAGTACAATCACGCCTCTGTGGTAATTGTGGTATTCGTCATGCCTCTGGGTATTCCTCATGTCCCGCAAGAAACACGACATGTCACGGGTGCAGTAAAACTGGACACCTGAAGAAGTGTTACAGAGGGCGGAGCGCCAAGAAAACGTCAGTGGTCTGGCAGAGGAGTCGGACATAGTGAGTGCAGTGACTGCAGTTGTCGTAGCGGCAGAGGCAAGGTTGCGGAACGGGCAGTCCCCACAACCAACTATTCGTGTTGATGTATGCTTGGCCAACTCAGCTGAGTGGTCCGTTGTCTGAGCGGTGCCGGACACTGGTGGTGCCCAGGTTTGTGTTGCGGGACCCGCTGTTCTTGCGACGTTGAACGTGAAACCGGCTGCGTTGAGGTTGAAGTTGAAGGGAGGGTTGCGAGACTTTGCCAACCTACATCTGAAGTGTTTAGGGTCGACCTTGTGTACTATAGAATACAAGGGGAGGCACACAACCCAGGAAGTGTATTTCGTAAAGTCTTCCATTGACTTTTATCTATCCTGGACGCTTGCAAGAAACTAGGTCTTGTGCCAGAAACGTTTCCAAACCATGCCCCCTTCTCGGACTCCGCCCCACAGCAAGTGCAAGTGCGACCCATACGTCCGTCGAAGCAACCGATCAACAACCTGCAAGACCGTCGACCATCCCGTTTTCCCCTACTGAGGAGAATATTACCAGATTGGAAGACTGGTTATTAGCCCATTTTTCGAGCACGACCTTCAACACCAAGAGAGAGCCCTCCCCGGTAATGGAAGGGAAACCCCACCGTATCCACCTATTACCTGATGCAGTTCCTTATGCCTGCCACACACCTGCGTCAGTACCCAAGCACTGGGAAAAAAGAGGTGAAAGCCCAGTTGGAGGAGGACATTAAGAGAGGGGTCTTACAACGAGCTCCCCCTGGGGAGCCCACAGAATGGTGTTCACGTATGGTGATCGTGGCCAAGAAATCGGGGCAACCAAGACGTACAGTCGACTATCAGAAGCTCAATGCAAGTTGTAGGAGGGAGACCCACCATACCCCGACGCCCTTCGATATGGTATCCAGCATTCCCCTCTGCTCATACAAGACTGTGGCCGACGCCTGACGGGGATTTCACCAGGTGGAACTGAACTGGACAGCATAGCATCCCTAACTACATTCATCACACCTTGGGGCAGGTATCAATACCGAAGGACACCAATGGGGCATTGTTCTGCCTCCGACGCATATACACGTCGTTTCGATGATGCCATTGAAGAAGTACCCAGGAAATTCAAGTGTGTGGACGACACACTCCTCTATGATTCAAGTGTGGAAGGGGCCTTTTGGCATGTGTATGACTTCCTCGCAGTCTGTGCATCTAAAGGCATCACCTTAAAACCAGAAAAATTCAAGTTCTGCAAGAAAGAAGTGGAATTCGTTGGGTTTGACGTCGGTTGGGACTCCTACAAGCCTTCAGAAGATTGTCTATCCGCCATCAGAAGTTTCTCGATGCCCCAAAAGCCCACAATATCTGACATTTGGTCATGGTATGGTTTCGTCAATCAGCTGGCCCCCTTCCTGACAACAGCGCCTATCATGACCCACTTTAGAGACCTACTGATGAAGCCCTCGGGCAAACAGGTCTATTGGGGATGAGCACCCTTCAGGAGAGGTTTCGTCAAGTGCAAAACACCGTCTGCAAGTTAGCCAAGGATGGCCTCACCTACCGACGACAAGCTGCGACCGACTGTTGCAGTCACTGACTGGAGTAAAGAGGGCGTGGGATTCGTCATCCTCCAGCAATATTGCAGCTGTACATCCGTCGACACCCCCTTCTGCTGTAGAGATGGTTGGAGAATAGCGCTTTGTGGCAGTCGTTTCCTCACGCCCGCCGAGTCTGGGTATGCAGCTGTGGAGGGGGAGGCCCTTGCGGTGGCCTGGTGTTTAAAAAAAAAGCGCGGCTGTTCTTACTGGGCTGCCCGAACTTGACAATTGTCACAGATCACCGCCCTTTAGTTAAGTTACTAGGCAATAGAAGTCTCGGCGATATTACCAACCCCAGACTGTTTAGATTGCAGGAGAAAACATTATTGTATAATTTCCATGTTAAATACCTACCAGGCAAGAGAAATCATGCTGCTGACTTCCTCTCTCGATTTCCTGCCCTGAGGACCGCGCCAGATAGACAGGATGAGAGCTTCAACGAAGAATTAATGATTGCCATGGTGTCAGCAATCACAGAAAACCTACAGGAGCAGTGCACCATAGATGAGAAAATTGTTGAAGAGGCCGCCCTGGACGACCCAGCATATCAGCTACTAGTCGCTCGAGTGACTGCAGGGGACTGGAACCCGAAGAAATCCCAAGAAATTGCATGTTTGAGGCCCTTCTACAGCGTCAGGGAACGTTTGTCTACATCTGGCAACCTGGTCACATACTGTTTCAACGACAGCTGCATCCGCCTTGTCATTCCCGAAGGGCCCGCCATCAGGTCAGGTAGCGCCAACCTTCATGCTGGACATCAAGGCCTTGATACAATGTTGAGAAGAGCGAGACATTCAGTCTATTGGCCGGGCATCGAGGGCCACCTCCAGCATCATCGTTCACAGTGTACATCGTGCGACGCCCACTCACCATCACTGCCTGCCGAAGTCATGAGGATGACCCCTGCCCCAGAGTATCCGTTCCAACAGACCGTCATGGACCTGTTTCAGCTTGCAGGACACACGTACATGGCATACTGTGACAGGCTTACAGGCTGGCTAGAAATAGCCCACTTCCCTAATGGCACCTCGTCTGCAAAGGTCATGACAAAACTTAGGAATTACTTCACTCGGTGGGGAACACCTGAACAATTGTCTGTGATGCGGACGGCGGCACCAACCTAGTGAGCGAAGAAATGATGGCCTTCTATAGGAGATGGAGAGTTGACATACGCCTATCATCTGCCCACTACCCGCAGTCAAATGGGAGAGCCGAGGCCGAGGCGGTTAAGTCCGCAAAGAGGATAATTAGAACAAGTATCAGTGGGACTGGGAGCCTCGATAACGACAAGGTGTCATTGGCCATGCTACAGTACCTGAACACGCCCTTGAGGGGTATAAATAAATCTCCGGCACAACTGGCAACTGGGAGACAGCTACGCGATGGTGTTCCGACCGCAAAAACTCAACTATATATGGTAGACCGCCACTGGAGGAAATCCATTAGAAAAAAAGAGAACGTCAAGTAGCAAAAAGAAATAAGAAGATAATTGACAGCGGCACCAACAGGAGGCTCACGCCCATACAGCCAGGCACACACGTTAGCGTTCAGAACCAGATGACTAAGGCCTGGGACAGGCTGGGAATTATGGTCGAGCAACGACCTCATAGGCAGTACACAGTAAGATTAGATGGCAGTGGGCGTTCATCGATAAGAAACAGACGACACCTCAAGGTCATTGAACTGCCCGCCAGTGAGCCAACAGGAGCCACTCCTACCGAAGACGAAATGGCTCATAAGCCTAAGTCTTCCCCATCAACGCCAAAGGTACGGCCCTCAAGGAAGAGAGAGGCCCTGCCTGGATGAACGATTATGTATAATTAACCATGCTTTGATTCTGCATTTTACAAGATGAAAGTGTTTTTTTTTTTTTTTTTTTTGCTGAGTTTAAATGTACCTTGAGTTCGTATTTGCTGCTGATGTGATGATTATTTCACTTTGTATGTTAGTGCCACTGATGTTGAACTCTCTCTCTCTTTCACTCTCTCTACTTTTACATCATCTTGATGTTGCCATTACTCGTTATGAATGTGGTTTGCCATACCTGTCTCGAATATTTTTCTTTAAAAAGTGTTGGTCATTTCGCTTGTCATATTGTCTGTCTTTAGTGTTGCCAATGTGTTGTCAATGATAAGTTGGAAAATATTACCCTCTTCGTAATATTTTTGGGAGGGAGATGTAAGATGTATTAGCTCATGAACCTGCTAGCAGTGCCTAAGCGCCGCCCATATAAGTGACGTCATTGTCACGAGCTATCTGTACTTCCGTCTTCCGCTGTGAGTCAGTTGTAATGAAGATACGAAACCATGATCGAGTATCATTTCCTGATCCTGCCTAGCATTAGACCCAACAGTCCCGCTGTGTTATTGCATTGTGGAAACATTTTTGTCTTCAAAATTCCAGGCTTTAGAGAAGAAGTACGGCACTTTGAATACATGGTATTCTACAATGGGTATTCAGAGAGCAGCAAGAAAGAGAATTCAGCAGCCCAAGGGAAGCACAAAGAAATATCAAGGCAATTGTTAAGTAAGAGTGATTCCCTTGAGCAAACAGAGCAAAACTTTGAACATTAACAAGGCATCTAACTGCTCATTATAGCTGAAACATGGCACTAGATAGAAAATGGAGATCTTGCAGGAATGTGACCACAAAATGCTATAAGATTCATGGCTGGAGCTCTTTATTACAAATGGGAGATGTGATAGGAACAAGTACTTGTCAGCCAGTCAAGGAAGTATGCAAATTATCAAGATCAAGACCAACAGGAAAGCTATAAATCATGACAAAAATGGTACAAACGATATACTGTATAGACCACATGGAAATTCAGGCCAAAGGTACACAAGAGAGTGCAGAGGACATTTCCCATCTAATCTAATGTAATGATTAAGCAAAGTTTGCTAAATCTTTGCTTCAAAGTTATGCGGAGTTTCATAGATGGTGTCTCCTGTGAAAAAAAAAATGGCTGACTAGTGTAGGCCTAAATGAATTCAACTAATAATCATTTAGAATCTAGTTTAATCAACTTAATACAACAGAAGGGATAGGGAGTAACATTCCTCCAGCCCTACACATCACATGCACTCTGAATATCTTTTTTTATCAGAATGATTTTAGACAGAGATTTTGAGGGCGAAAGAGTGAGGAAGAAAGTCTGAGAGAAAGATGAGAAACCAAAAGAGAGAAAGAGAGACCTAAAGAGAATAAGATTCAGGGAGAAAAAGAGAGACTGAAGAGAAAAAGATTCAGGAAGAGAAAGAGACTGAAAGAGAAAAATATTCAGAGAGAGAGAGAGAGAGAAAGAGAGTGAGGGGGAGAAAGAGAGAGAGAGAGAGAGAGAGAAATTATCTGTTAAATTTGTATAATTCCTCGCATAAGGAGAGAAAGATGGAGACCTTAACTAAAACTAAAAAAGCAGGACTTTGTCCTCCTCCAAAGATGCGGCTTCAGAGTCAGAACTCATGTAAAGCCCATCAAGTACCCTAAGTATGCAAATTAGCAAGATCAAGACCAACAGGAAAACCACAAATCATGATAAAAATGGTACAAATGATATTAAAAGGTACAGAATTAAGTGAAGGGGACATTTCCCATCTAATCTAATATAATAATGAAGCAAAGTTTGCTCAATCTTTGCTTAAAAGTTATATGGAGTTTCATAGATGGTGTCTCCTGTGGAAAAAATGGCTAACTAGTGTAGGCTTAGATGAATTCAACTAATTATCATTTAGAATCTAGTTTAATCAACTTAATACAACAGAAAGGGGTGGGAGGTAACATTCCAGCCTTACAAATCACATGCTCTCTCGTCAACATCAGCAACTGCATAGATTTTGTGTGGCTGATAATCTAAGCCACACAAAATCTATGTCATATCTAAATTAGGGTAAATCTAGTTCCATAATTTCAAGATTAGACACACCATTCATTGGTCTGTGAAGCCTGAAGGCTGTCTGAACTTTCAATGTTTTAATTTAATGTCTGTTGATTTCACTGGACAATGCACTGTACACTATAAGTAATTATGGATTAATATTCAATACGTATACCTGAAATTCACAGCTTTCTGCAGAATCATGTTACAGAAATACAATTACATTTTTTTTTTGTTTCTTGCAATGTGGCCCCCCTCCATGCATGCACAGACAAAAGGCAGACAGAGCTTTTTGTCTGTTTCTTGCAATGTGACCCCCTCCATGCATGCACAGACAAAAGGTACACACAGGCAGACTGCATTGGGAAAGAAATTGGATATAGTAACTGTGTCAAGGTAGGACTCATTTCAGTTATGAATAATTTACCAGAATATTTTACTTAATATTCATCAAGGGTCCAGTTGCTTGCAACTTCCAGCCTGTATAACCTCTGTCCCGTCCCCCCAAACCACCTCACCCACACAAACCCACACAATAAGAACCCCATGTCTTGTGATATCAAGGAGCACACTAAAGTGCATGAGTGCTGTAGTGTCTTTGTTTAACCAGACAGACTTTAAACAAATCTGAAGGTAACAGGAAATATTAATTTCAAAAAACAGCAAATATTAATTTCAAAAGCAAATATGGAAGACATTTTGCAACAATAAACTGCAACTTCTTTGTTTATCAGCTCCATAATCACTTATCATTTTCTGCCTGGCTGCCATTGCTAAATAAATTCTATAAATTCTATATAAATCTCATCTTAAGTGTGAAGTATAATAAAGTGTTAAGTGGAAATCTCTTAAAATGAATTTTAAGTGTAAATTCCACGTTAGTTTAGGAAATATGAGGTCTTCTTGTTAGCTGTAAGACACCTGGAAAGTGTTCAAGTCTTCGCTGTAATATAGGGTGTCTGTTCCTTAACAGACTCTGCTACCTAACAGAAATCTGTAAAATACCCAAGTGCAGGGTATCAATAGGCTCTTTGTTCCTTAACAGACTTTGTTCCTTATCATAAATCTAGAACATATTCAAGTACAGACTTTAAAATAGGGTCTGCATTCCTTAACCAGAAATCTAGGAAATATTCAAGTTTTTACATGAAATTGCACACATTTTCATTTATAAAAGTTTATGTAATGGCTAATATAAAACGGTGCAAAAATTACAACAAAGTGACCAAAGAAATTCTGAGATTTTCAGCAGAGTTAGCGCACGCAGAGGTAAGGAAAAAGTTTTTTTTCAAAAATTCACCATAAATCGAAATATTGTGCCAGAGACTTCCCGTTTGTTGCTAAATGAAGGTAAATGATTGAATATTACTAGAATATAAGAGGTTTACCTTACAATTGCATTTTTCGACCATTTCGGTCAAGTCAGTTGACCAAAGGTTGAAATTTTGGCACTTACTGTGATTTATATGAAAATATTTCAAAACTGATAAAAGCTACACCCATGAATTATTTTTCGGTGTATTCTACATGAAATTGCACACATTTTCATATATAAAACTTTATGTAAAGGCTAATAGAAAACAGTGCAAAAATTACGACAAAGTGACTAAAGAATTTCTGAGATTTTCAGGAGAGTTACCTGATGCTTTCTTTTGGGATAAAAAAGAAATTCGCGCATGCGCAGCTGGGTTACGCTTGTAAACAAAACAACAGCGTGATCCGTGAACTCCCAGCATCCCTCAAGGCGCGATTTAAAATTTTTCACAAACGAGGCCTATAAGTATTTTTCCGCAAATATTTAAAAAAACTTTTTGTATTCGACGTATTTTACGTCCACTCAGCACCCGACAGACAACTTCTGTTGACGTAAAATACGTCCAGTCGGTGTTAAAGGGTTAATGGACTTGGTTACTTATCAGAAACCCAGCCCCCAAAAGTGCCTGTTGAGGTGCTACTTCTGTATTCTGTTTATCAAGACTGAGGATTACCCCTTTGGACAGGGGTGATGTTCAGTGGGAAACAAATATGAAATGTCCAACTGCAAAACAATGAATGATGGCTGTTATCCCTAAAAGAGAAGTCATAATCTCTGACAAATACATATATAAAAAAATACCCAAAAACACTTACTTCCCAGTTAATTTTAGCTTGCATTCCTTCTCTGGCATTTTATGGGTATATGATAAAGCCAGATAAGTATGTGGTATTCCAATATAGGCTGAGAAAACTATGTGATGTGATGGGGTGTCCCTAATGATCATGGTATTCATACCACTCTGCATACCAGCCTTCCAGGTCAGGTAACCCACGGTGTGCTTGTCCAACTGGTTTGCCAAAGCTGTAGAATAAAGACTCACTATTATTGCTGTATTTTCCTGTAGTTTTCAACATTGCTAAAAGATAAAACCACACTACAAGAGTGCAAACATTCAGTTTTTCCTTAATAAAATAAAACTAAGTACGGTAGTTCTCATAACAATACTGTATTTTTAACCTTTTGGCTTACCAATGACTGATATATACGTCATCCAACTTTAAGTTCTTCACATTTTAAGATATATACGTCATCCAACTTTAAGTTCTTCACATTTTAAGATATATACGTCATCCAACTTTAAGTTCTTCACATTTTAAGACATAACCCCACCCCAAATTGCACAATCCAGCAGCCAAGAGGATAATTTTTTTTATTGTTTCTGATATTTTTTATATACATGTAATTCTTGATATTTTTTTATACATACGTTTGGTATAGTTTTAAATTTTCATCCTATAATTACTTTTTTTATGGAAACATGACACTATGGTGTCATTCACTTTTTCATATTTTTCTTGCTATAATTACAGTACAACTTTTTGAATGCCATATAAGGTAATTTACCTGAGTGGGTTATGGATAAAAAACAAAAGACTTTATCAGAAATAGTTTTTAGCAAATTTTTTTGGGGGGAGAGTGCAAAATTTTCTAGTGTATCATAATTTATACTCATTTCACCTACATAAAGTTACTTCAGGGGCTTTTTCATGCCACTGTATAGAGCAATCATTCAGCTGCAAAATGAAACAAAATTAAGTAGTCAACCTTGGAAACTGTCGGAGCCAGGCATCTTTGAACAAGAAAAGGTATCAAGGGTTCCTTCTGCATACAGTATAGCATGGATGACTATCTTTTCTTACAGAAAATGTGATGCTATTTTGTCATTTATTTTTTCACATTTTTTTGCTATAATTACTTTTTTCATTGCAATAACTAGGTAATTTATCTGGGTGTGCTATGGATAAAAAATGAAGACCTTGTCATAAAAGATTTTTTTTGGAGCAAAAAAATTTTTGGGGGGGAAGTGGAAAATTTTCTTGTATCTTGTAATTTCTACCTATTCAACCTACATAGCCATTTTGGGGGCTTTTTATGCCACTGTATACTGTAGAGCAATCATTCAGCTGTACAAATGAAACAAAACTGAGCAGCCTACCTAAAAAATTATCAGAGCTACATGTCACTGAACAAAAAAGTATAAACACTTATACACCTGCGGCTCGAGTCACTGCCACTTGCCACACACGTACAGTAAACCCCCCGTATTCGCAGGGGATGCAAAACCCCGCAAATAGCTAAATTCCGCAAATACTTAAAACTGCTCTAAAAACACTTAGAACTGCCTATTTTGATAGTTTAAACACAAAAAAACTCTAAAAATGCTTATACCTGAGTATTTTAATAGTTTTATCACAAAAAGTGCATTTAGTCATGAAAATATGAAAATACAGTAATTAATGAATATTTCTCAGTGAAAAAATACCGCGAACGGGCGAATTTTCCGCAAATAACGGGTATATACGTTCCACAGAGAAATCTGCGAATACATGAGCCCGCGAAAGTGAGACCGCGAATACGGGGGTTTACTGTTGTTTACAAGAGTCATAAGTGAAAAGGTTAATTGCATTGCTTTATAATTTTCAACCACATCTTGTAACCTGCACAAATCTGTAGTATGGTACAGAAAGTTAATTTGCTCCTTATAAATGTGAATAATTTTCTCAACACAAGTAAACCATGATCTAGAAGTCTGCCATTCTACCACATAAATATCAATTACAGCATACATGATGCTATAGTGGTTGTATTTTCTTTTTTGTGTTATCAACCTCAATTTTTTCTATTAATTTACTCACAACATTTATTTGACTTTCTTTATAATACAATATATTAAGTTTTTGATGCACATGCGACCTTTTTTCGTGGGTGCTCAAGTCAGTGCTTTCTTTTTTCACATATTTCATAAAATTTCTTGTATTGTTTGTTAAACTATCTTTTGTTATGTTTTTGTTATCACTGCACAATTCAATGAAACAATCATTACATCCAAACGTGTTTTCATATCCATTTCTTTTTCATTTGCTCTTGTCGTACCAATCATTGGTGACGGAGTAATCTCTTCTCCCTTGACATAATCATTCTTGTCTATAGTACAGTAGGGTTCTCTTCTTCTTCAGTGTTTTGGATGTCTGCTTCCACAGGCTTAACAATTATTTGAGGAGATAAGGGTATATTCTTAGCTTGTTCTTTGGTTCTCTCTTCATATCCTTTGTCTTTGGTTTAACCAATGTTTCTCTAATAATACAGGCAGTCCCCAGTTATCGGTGGGGATTCCAAACTGATGGCGCGACGATTTTCAGTTATTGGTGCCTCTGTTAGGTATGTATCGGCGCCAATAGGCAGAAATCAGCGACTTTCGGCGTCAAAAATTGCCTATTTTTGTCACCAGACAAGCCCCATAAAACTGGATTGCCGATAACCGAGCCTGCCGATAACCGGAGACTGCCTGTAGTTGGTTTTTTCGTTTGGGTGGAGTTCTCTCCAAAGGTCTCTTTTTATCTTTAATTTCCGGTCTATCACAATTTTCCTCTGCTACTTCTGTAGTAATATCTTCTTGTGTTCCTCTTTGCATTCACATTTCAAATGAGTCTGGTAAAATGTTATCCATATCCTTTGTATCTGTTTCTTGATTCTTTACCAGTTTTGTTTTTTTTTTTGTACTAGAGCATTAATTTCTTCTTGATATTTATTTTGCTACATTTTTACTTCTATTATATGTGTTTTTGTTTCATTATTGGTTCTTGTTATCGAAAAGTATGTTTCTTAGCAGAATACTGAATTCCTCTCACTTTCAATTCTAATTTAGCCTCTTTTATAGACATCCCTGTTCTTTTGTAAAATTTTCAATTTCATATTGTACAGTATATGTAATACGTGCATTCTTTGGATCTTGCATGATGATTCTGCCCACAGTTTACACACCTGGTTCACTGCACTTCCATTGCATGGTATGTTCAGCAGATCCACAATAAGCGCATACCGGTTCATTTCAATAATCTTTCTTTGTGTGCCCATACTTACTGCAATTTTGGCACTATAGTGGCCTTGGGACACAGGGTCTTAACTCTTTGATTTGACCTAAAATTTTTATTTTTTGAGGTAGATCTTCACCCTCAGATTTTATTTTTGCAATTTTTAATTATTTTTTTTTACTCAGTACAACATATACCTCACAATCCTGGACCTTGGGCTATCTAATAGCATTTTCTTTTTTGGTTGGTTTGTTGTTATTTTCAGGAAGTACAGTGGTACCTGGACTGCTGTTCACAGTATTGTGTTTTTTCACTTTTACTCTAATATTATCTATATTCCACAAAGACAAATAGCCTTCGGATTGACTTTTAGCTGTGGCTTCTATAAGCCAAGTCTTCTCCTTTATTTGCCGTTGGATGCCTATTTAATATTCAATTTTCTAATTTTAAGGCTGAAAAATTATAGTCAGTTTCCATGGTTAGAAACATTGACCAGCTTCCATTCCCAAAGAAGGAGTCGAAGTGAGTCAAGGTTGGGTCATGACTGTACTTAGGTTTTTTGCGTCTAGTAAATGGTATCAATGGTTTAATACCAATCTGACTTTTGTGAGCTGAGCTTTCCTTAGAACAGTCTATATCCACACCAGAAGTCATAGGGAGGTTTGATGTGTTCTCAATAAAACGGAATATATAAATTTCATCCAGGATGAGGTCCCTCTCACCAGGGAGGCCCAACTGGGAGAGGAGCAATACTGTTACCCACAGTGGTAACTGCCCTGGGATCCTCACTTGGATATACACCATACCCACAGTGCCTTAAGGGTTGTCAGTCCATCAAGATAGGACCCAGCAGTGAGGGCATGGCTCGACATAAAAATCTCCCCTTACTTGACCATGTTGGGTACTCTTAGTTTTATGAGTGGAGCAGCACGCTGTCCAGCTCCACCCTCCATCACATTAAGAGAGCAGTGAATTCCGTAATCCAATACCATCCCAAGGTCATCAACAAAAGAGGATGGTGGGAAGGGGAAAATTTATAGGAGGAGGAGGATGAGGAGTAAAGGAGCTATAGGTCCCAATGTTCAATTGAATCCACAGCAGAGTAGGCGTTAAGAAGCACACACTCCCTGCAGTGGATTCCTAATGTAATAAAAATATGAGCTATAATAGTCATACATCATAACAATGCTAGATGTAATCGTTGAACATGGTGGAGCAAGAGAGAACTTTGGGTGGTTGTTTTCAAGATAAAAGACTGTTTAGCACAACTAAGCACAATCTGAGCACAAGCTGTTACAAGGTCATGATGCTAAACTGTTGTCAGTTGGCAGTAAAATGGCATAACATTTACTTTCATAACCATATTCATTTCCATCCTATTTCAATTAAGAATATGCAATTGATTATTTTTCAACATATGATTTAAATTTATATTCATGTTGTATATTATGATTTAAATTTAAGATTAAAAGTTAGTGAGTGCATGTCCATTATCACACAAACACAGGTGTGGCTTTGGTGCCACTTTGGGGCATTCAAGCCCAGGTTCTTGGAATGTACTGTACAGACGTTCTTTTGTATCTAAACTTGGAAAAAAAAAAATTTGAGATGTGTTCTCATTTAGCACCTCTCTCTTTTTAACAATTGTTTGTGAGGCTTTATAGCTCTCAACATATGAACAGCTAGGCTACTACTAATAAAAGAAAATGAAGTAGCCTATCATATCTACTAAGTAGCCCAAGATAAAAGATCATATACCAATGATCTTCTATAACAACACTGGTTTAAAATTATTACTTCAATATAATTAAACACTTTTGTCGGCTAACTAAGAATGCACCATAAATACTCAAACCAAACCTAATTCTCGCCTTGTGGAAGATATGACGTTGCTATCGGCACTGGTTTCCAACTTTCATGAAATAAGCTATCAGCTAAATTATTTTTTAAAAACTAAACTTTTCACTAGGACTTCAAAATATGCACCTAACTTTCTTCTGAGTTCGGTACTTCCACAACGGCCAAATTATGATCTAGGAGCTTGTAGTCGGACAAAAGAGAGTAATGAGTGAACAGTCTCTTGCAAAATGCATGGCTGACACAATAATAGCTGATGTGCGACGCGCTGTTGCCACATCCGCAGGTTAAGAATAGGAGGTGAACCTAAGCAGTTGCTGTCGACAAGAGAAAGAGCCCTCTTGAGTCCTATATTCTATGTGTCAACATGCACTATACTGGCCGGGTTGGTCTATCTTATGCAGCCCTCTAGGGACACCGAGAGTAACTCCTTTGAGGACGAACAGCGGCTATGCTATAAAAGAAAAAACTCACAACATGTTTTATTATGGGTTTACAAGTGCTACTGAATATTTCTGTTTTCTTTGACTTTTACTGTCCTTTGTTGCTGAACAGCTGGCATAATCTGCCATGAATTCTGCTTAAAGGTTAAAGCAACTTATGTTTCATTTGCATGATTAAAATTGGTAAGCCATCTGTATCATAAATTTTTTGGTGATTATTTTTAAAAAGTAACTTATAACATCTTTCTGCACAGTAAGGTTCAACTCGTGCAACATAAGTGATGGCCAGGATGGCAGGACCCCATGCCAAACTGTGGTATGTACCTTTTTCTAGGAAAAAACAGCCTAGCATTGTATCTCTAAAAACCCAGAGAGTGTCCTTTACAGACTAACCACCTCATCCCTTTGTTTGAGAGGAGCAGAGGGATTCACATCTCCTGATAGCTTAGAAGCTCTATTAATACGCTCACCTGCATCTGGCCTACCAGGCTTGAACACAGCAGGTAACTGTTTTGAGGAAGTAGATAAATAACAGAAAGGCCATCAATTACTCATCATACATCAATCCATTTTTACCAGTGACTGCACTTCTCTGTACAAATATTAAAGGTAACTGTGTATACTTTACTATAAGCAATGTGCATCACAATTATACCACCACATACCAACCCTATATATAAATTCTAGGAATAATAAATATGAACAATAATCACACTTACTTGCAATAGTACCAATACGGAGTCCATTAGGAGTAAAATGCGTCATAAGGGAAGCATTTCCAAATACCCCTCTTGAGAAATTCCTGAAACCTTTGGTTGTCACAGTGAGTCCATTTCCAGCTCCGATTTCCAATTCACCCCAACCCTTTTCGGAGGTTATGCGTCTCACTGAACAATTGATCCCACCACTTCCATTTCCATTGTGAGAAGCCAAGTTTCCTTTCAGGAGACAAAACAAAATTCAGTACACTAAAGCTACTTTTGATATTTGTCACTGAATTCATTCAAGTTGTTACCTCTTGTACTGTACAGTCCCTCACAAAAATTTCTCAGAATTTCCAAAATACTGTACTGCACCACACAACACAATTTCACCTAAAATGACATACAAACCTGAAAAACAGTTACCTAGTATCTTTCTTGAGTTCTCAATAAAAAATGGACATTACTCAACAAGATAATCCAATTCCTGATATGAGACCAAAATTGCATATAAACTTAATTACTGTACTACATTCTCATGTTCAGCTGTGAGTATATAGGTATCTTTATGTGTTGAAAAGTGTTATAACATATCTGCATCACTTTCATTTGGTAATTATGGGTCTGACAGCAAGAAAAACTAGGCTATGCTCAAGCTGAACAACAAAGTTGATGAATCAAACAATTACATAGAAAAAAAGACCATACCTGAAAATACTGCAGTGTCTTTACTTGTCAGCGGAGCCTCAATTGATTGATTTATAGACATCCCACTGATTTCTATGTGAGGTAACCCAAACAGATCTCTGAAAAAAATTGCTTCAAGAAATTACTGGGAAAATATTTCCCTTATCTAATAGTCAAGGTATACTAAGGTGATGACAGTAATCTTACTGGAAAGTGAATGCATAGCACAAAAATAATATCATGTCCATGACAAAATCAAAATCAATTCAAAAATAATATACTGTAACAACAAACACCTAATAATGTCTATAATGAAAGTCAAATGACATGACAGCTTTTACTTACCTTAAGTCTAAATAAGGAGATTCATCATCATAGACTGAAAATAAATCTGTTGCATCTATTGTCATATTCACCGAACTCTTTGGATTAGTTCTCTGCTGTAAACGACGCTCTTCCCTATCCCTGTAATCAATGTACAATACTTTTGTTTGTAACAGCACTTCCAACAATATTCAATTAAAAATAACATATTCTAATAAAAATAATTTAATTTTTCTTAGTAATACAAATTAAAAAGAGTGGTTGTTGAACTTGGTAATGAGGTTGTTGAAAGGTGGAGACAAGGATGAGTGAAGGAAATACCTTCATTTTTTCTTTGGCTACAGCAACAGAGCAGAGCAGTTAACCCTTTAACGCCGACTGGACGTATTTTACGTCAACAAAAATTGTCTGTCGGGTGCCAAGTGGATGTAAAATACGTTGACTACAAAAAGTTTTTTAAATATTCGCAGAAAAATACTTATAGGCCTCGTTTGCGAAAAATTTTAAATCACGCGCCTTGAGGGATGCTGGGAGTTCACGGATCACGCTGTTGTTTTGTTTAAAAGCGTGTCCCAGCTGCACATGCGCGAATTTCTTTCTTATCCCAAAAGAAAACATCAGCTAACTCTGCTGAAAATCTCAGAAATTCTTTAGTAATTTTTGCACAGTTTTCTATTAGCCTTTACATAAAGTTATATATATGAAAATGTGTGCAATTTCATGTAAAATACAACAAAAAATAACTCATGGTTGTAGCTTTTATCAGTTTTGAAATATTTTCATACAAATCACGATAAGTGCCAAAATTTCAACCTTCGGTCAACTTTGACTCGACTGAAATGGTCGAAAAATGCAATTATAAGCTAAAACTCTTACATTCTAGTAATATTCAATCATTTACCTTCATTTTGCAACAAACAGGAAGTCTTTAGCACAATATTTCGATTTATGGTGAATTTTAAAAAAAAACTTGTTTTTACGTCCGCACGTTACGAATTCATGCATCATTTTGTGATAATATTTTCTCTGTGTTGCTTTGATCGTTTTACAATTTGTTATATACCAAAATCATCGCAATTTAGTGTACAATACAATGAAAAAAAAACTCATTAGCTTTAACCGTTTTGCTCACAGCGCGATTTGTATACAATTATATATGACATTTTTTTTCGCACTGTCATATTCCAATATTTATATATGATAATGATATTTTTTTTTTGTTTCTGATGGTTGCATACTAAACTTCAGGCAATGAGAAAAAAAGGAGCCACAAATGAACTCTTAATCTTAAAAAATAAGCGTGCTGTAACTTTTTGAAAAAAAACTTTTTCTGCTTCGGCACTAACTCTCAAACCCCGCCGGCATACGGCAGACACTTTTGTAAATAGAGGCTCGGCGTTGAAGGGTTAAGACATGGGGTAGTAATGAACGGCTATGGTCAGTAGTGGACAAGAGGCCTTTGCCGTAGTGTCCAGTTTGGTTCATTTTAAGATGTTTTTGATGGGCAATCAAGTAGTGGTTCTTACAGATCATAAGCCATTGTTGGATCTTTTCAATAAGTCGGGTCTTTCCCCTAAAAGAGCTATGTGGTACTTGACAATCAGGGATTTTGATGCCAAGCGTAGGTATGTAAAGGGTAGACATAATGTTGTATCGGATGCCTTTGGTATTAGTTTTTCTGATGCAGATGGTACTCATGTATGTTATGTACCTGGAGATTGCATAGACTGGGATATTAGTTTAGTAGAATCTAAACAGGATGAGGATGAGATTTTGGCAGACACAAAGGCGTTTCTTACAGGGGAATTAGTTAGGAAGGGTTATAAGTTGCCTTTTGCAGGTCTTGAGTTAGAAGGTAATTTGTTAGTTAGGAAGATTTGATACAGACTGAGGAATAGTGAGGATAGGGGCAATATGACACAAATAGTTGTTCCTAGAAGTTTAGTACCTACGGTTCTGGATATTGTTCACTGTAGGTCTGGCAGTCCGCATTTGGGTATTGAGAAGACGTATCAGAATATACGGGGACAATTCTTTTGGAAGAATATGCTCCTATCAGTGGAAGACTTTGTGAAGGTTGTTCAGTTTGTAATGAGTGTAAGCCATGGAGGGTCGTTTCTTGTAAATTGGGTTCATTTCCTATTCCCAGCAGACCATTTTCTAAGGTCCATATGGACCTGTTATCAATTTCTGTGAATCTAGTTATGGCCATGGGCACCTGTTGGTGGTTGTTCACGAATTAACTAGGTTTGTAGAGATTTTTCCTTTGAAGCATAAAACAACAGAGGAGGTGGCTGTCACATTCTTTAATAGATATATTTGTCGTTATAGGGTTCCTGAGGTGCTGGTTACAGATAATGGGAGAGAATTTGTGAACAAGACGTTAGAGTGTCTTGCGGATGTAATGGGCATTCGGAATCACTATTATTCCCTATAGACCAGAAGCTAATGGGCTATGTGAATGGGCAAATAGGATGGTAATTGTAGCTCTCAGAATTACTGTAGGGGGCAATGATGTAAATTGGGATCGGTACATTCCACAGATGCAGCATAGCATCAATTGTATGGTTAGTGATACCATTGAAATGTCTCAATGAAGCGCTATTTGGCTACCCAGTGCGGGGCACGTTTGATTCATTACCTATTCCACCAGGTGATGATACAGTGAAATCGGCTAGTATCTATTGCTAAAGAGAGATATGCGCATCTTGCTAAGAATCTTGAAGTGAAAACTCAGGATATGGTTGACAGGAGCAATGCAAAGCCAGAAAAAGTTAAAAGTTGCTGTGGGAGATTGGGTTTTTGTGAAAATAAGTGTTAGGAATCAACTGAATTATAAGCTAGGTCCTAAATTTGAGGGTCCTTTTCGGGTTGTAGAAGTAAAGAAGGGGAATAGATTTGTGGTTCAGGATGAAAATACAGGAGTGTCTTGGTTGACACATGTATCTAAAATTAAAAAGACAGGTTAATGGGAATCTTATGGGTTAATTCCTGTGATGTACTGTTGCTTGTGATAATTTTTTCTTCTCTCTCTCTTTGTTTTTTTTAATGGGTTTTAAAGGGGTGTGGTTGGTAGTTTTTTTTTTTAGCTGGGGAGGACATTGGTCCATAGAGTTATACAAATCTTTAATTGTCAGAGTTCAGTTTTTTTGTTGCAATACTTAGTTAAATTAGGAGCAAAATACCATAGACTTTTACAGATATATATTTTTTTTTTTTTTTCTTCCTTGTTTTGAGATCTGGTAACTTACAGGTTTCTTTCCTTTGTTTTTTTTTAGATGCTGAAGTTTTGTTTGCTCATGACTGGGGGTTGTGGCATGGGCTAATCCCGTAGTGAGGTTAGGCCCAGGTGTTATTATAGAAGAAGACTATATGTGGTTATCATCTGATGCAGTATCTTTGAGTATAGAGTTTGAGGATATAGGTTCGGCAAGGACTGAGCTTGAAGCACCCCAGAATAAAGTTCGGTTGCTTAGGAATTTATTGGGCGAGATGAATATCGGACAGAATCTGTCTGATTCATTGTGGGGTTGCTAACTGAACTTAATGCTACAGCTGTTAGGGTTCAGGATAGGATTAAGAAAACTTTAACATGGCTTCCAAATTTAGGTTCGTTGACTTCTCAGGTCTCTTCTAGAAGGAGTAAGAGTGCTGCGCCGTTGTTAATTGGAGCCATTATGGTCATAGGATTGATTGCTAGTACAATATGTCAACTGATATCTGGTGAGAACTGAACAGGTATCGGCAGAAATAGCTAGCCAGGGTAAAACTTTGATAACTTTACGAGATAGTAATGAGAAATTATGGGAGGGTTTTGAGACATTAAGAACATCTTTAAATGGGTTATTGGTCACAGTTGATAGGATGGGGGAGATTTAGATGGTACGATAGTTTTGTCTTCTTGTCAAACTACCTTGTTGAATATTGAGAAAGAAGTGGAATCCGTATTATCGGAAATTCAAATACAGGTTAAGGCTGTGGATGCTGCTTCTAAGGGGAGAATTTTGGGAGATGTTTTACCTCTCGGGTCTTTAGAATCGACTTTAATGAATGCAGCATATCTGTATGGGTCTCAGCTAATTTTTACTGGGGAGAATTTGTATCAATATTATAGTATCTTAAAAGTTAGTGTATCTGATAAGGGGTTGCTTGTGGAAATTCCAGTTAGTAACTTGAAATCGTTTCATAGTTATATCATACGACCTTTCCCTAGTGGTTTTTATGGTTCAGTAATAGTATGGGATAGTGAGGAGACTATGTACCTTTTGGGGGACCAGTTTCAATCCTCGGCTGTTAACTATAAGTCAGGATGTGTTTTAGTTCATGATAGATATATTTGCAACAGTAGTATCTTTACGTTCATATACGCCGACTCGTTAGGATGCGAGACGTTAGTACATAACCAGACTCCTTCTGACTGTGACTTTCGGATGTTCCAACATGAGTACAAGGTGGCCTCTACGAAGACTCTCAACGTGGTGTTCTGCAGGAGGTGTGAGGTCTCCATCCGGTGCCATAATTCATCAGATATGTTTCTTCTACGAGGATCCCGTCTTGTTGATGTGGCATGTGGACTGGTCATGCTGAGGTTTCGAGTTCTGGGCAAGAGTGTCTTCAACTCTACTACTCATATCTTCACATGGAACATCAAGCTGTTTCGGTGCTGCCTTTAAGGGAAGTGATCGCCACAATTCCACCACTTCCTCCAATGCTCGAAGACAACCTTTTCCCTGTGCCCAATCAGTACCTCCTCATCACTATTTTATTGGTGATCGGGGCCTTTGTCGTCATTCTCTACATGAAGTGGGTATTTGTCATGCACAAAAACATTGTGTGAGTAAACCCTCACTGGAAGATCAGCCTGCCAGGGGTGTGGCTGTCCATTTGGTGCACGAATCTGGAAATTATTAATTGCTATTTCCCTAGTGCTGGGGGCAGCACTTCTTTGGGTGGCTCAACATCTGAAAAGCTTATAGGTCACAAGTATGTTATGAATTACAATATACAGTGAATGTTTAATTAACAAGTGTGGAGGAAAACTCTCCCAAAATCTCGGAGAGAATGTTGAGCTGTTTTCTGACGCATTTCCTAATTAATTAAATTGTAATGTCAGGTATTCTCAAGACGTGGGAACTGGTCACATGACTTTGTGAGTTGGTTCGAGGGAAATGTCCAGGTTTCAGTGGAAACGTACGTGTGTTTCTTTTGGGTGGAGTCCCAGGGTGTGAAGGGATTAGATATGGAAAAAAGGATCATTCGAAGACCAACACTGAACATTATAAGAAGCCTTCAGTGAAGACTTTGTGGTTCGAGATTTATCAATAAAGACTGTGAACATTGCTGTTTGGGGGTGGGAACTACGTTCAATTTCCCAAAATGTAGATTGATTTTCTCCATTTATATATTGTTTTTTTCAAGCATTTATTGTATTGTGTATACTTTATGAATAACATGGGAGGATTCCCATATCTTTATTTTTATACATTTTGGGTTAATAAGGGATTTACTTGACTTCTTCAGATGTATTGCTTAGAAAGAGGTTGAAAATGTACTCATTGGACATGTACTGGACTTTGACTTATTTTGACCTGTTGCAAGTTACAGTGTAAAAGCTGTAATATGATTAATCTTTTGGGAACTTTAATATTCCATTTTATTTCATCTCTTATTTCTTGCAATCTACTGGGTGTTTCGAAATTAGAGCCCGCCCTCCACAGAACAAATGGAAAGTTATGAAGTTTTCTGCTATAGCCTATCTCCAAGTATATTATTTTAAGTTTCTATTAAGCTATTTTTCATTTTATATTTCTTGTATTTTCAGACTGAGTGATGGAGTCAGATACAGCCATGGCTAATGACTCGGAGGAAATCAGATGGATTGACCAAATCCGGGCTATAACCTTCAGAGAGGCCAAGGATGCTGGTGCATCCTTCATTTCACATTCCTGGATAGCTAAATACATTGAAAGAGATGAATCCTTTGTTAAAAGAAACTGGAACAAAAATCCATACGACTGTCATCACGAAAAGAGTGAGAATCTTGGAAGGCCTGAAGTCCTTTCTCAGGAGTCAAAAGACATCATAGCTGAGGCAGTGGGTAGACCAAGAAAGTCTTTATGTAAATTGGCCCTTGAACTAGAAACAAAAAGGGGAAAGAAGAGAAGTTATAGTGCTGTATATCGTGAGTTGAAAAAATCTGGTATCAAGCCATTTCATGTTATAAGCAAGCCCAACATCACTTAGCAACAGAGAGAAGACCGTACATGGTTTTGTGGTTCATTTCTTAAAGACTGGGATGAAGCTGACTTTCTCCATGTTGCCGCATCACATGAATTCTTCATTTACACAGTCAGGAAGCCAAATCATAAAAATGACATCATTTGGGCTGCAAAGTTGGATGATATCAGCGATGACGTGCGCTATCGCCAAGTTGTGAAATTTCCGGAATGTTTGGGAATTTTTCTCTGTTTCACAGCCAAACGGTTAATGTGGATCATCAAAGAAAAAGGACAGTCATGGAATGGCGAATACTTCAGAGAAACTGTGCTTACTGGTGGAGTATTTCCTTTCCTCAAAGATCCTGAAAATGTGTTATCTGTTGAAGTCGTCACATTTTTGCATGATAAGGCACCATGTTTCAAGGCTCTTCAGACACAGGAGCTGCTTCGAAACAGTGGTATCGATTTCTTCTCGTCAAGTGAATTTCCAGGTAGCTCACCTGACCTTAATGTGTGTGAAAACATTGGTAGTGTCTTAAAGGATTGTGTTGAAGCGTGCACAGTGAACTATGATGGTATACCAAGCCTCAACGACCTGCAAAGAGAGGTGACCGAAGTGCTCAGGGAAATGGAGTTTGTCTCAGCTTTTTTGCAATTTGCTGAAATCATACCCCTAAAGAATGCAGGCTGTGGTACAGGTAGATGGAGGCCACACAAAATATTAAATACTCAAAGAGGAACTTACATAAATACCTGTTCTGAATTACTTTTGTTTTTGTCCATATCAATTTTAGTTTATGCTGTAGATGGGGGGGGGGCTCTAATTTCGAAACGCCCTGTAGTTATGTTAGATTTTGTAAAATAAATTATTTCGGATAAAGCTTGTTTCACCTGAGAGAGAGAGAGAGAGAGAGAGAGAGAGAGAGAGAGAGAGAGAGAGAGAGAGAATGCAGGGTGAATAAGTACAGATATGCACTACCAGTACAGTAGCCTCTTGATGAGGTCATTATCAATGCTACCAATAGATGGGACGTCTTGACTTGTAGTAACAGGTAAGCAATGAAATTACCTTTCGACTGGGCAACATATACGTTCCACAGAAAAATCTGCGAATAGGTCAAGCCACGTATGCTGAATCACAAATAAGCAGGGGTCGACCATGTAACTGCATACAGTATGTAAAACAAGTTTTTTAAAATGATCATTCTTAATGTGACTGTTATCTGACTTTTACAAATGGATATCTTTCGGTGTACAGTAAACCCCCCAAATTTGTGTTGTCACGATTCGCGGACTCACCAATTCACGTGATTGTCTATGGAACATATCTATAAATTATTCACGAAAAATTCTGCAATTCGTGGACTTTTTCATTGGGAAATATTCACTAGTTTGTGTACTTTGATGTTATTTTCATGACTAGATACATTTTTTATGATAAAAAAATGATTTATTAATTTTCAAATATTATTAAAATTAATAATAATACTAATATTAATAATAATAAGAATAATAATAACACTGTCATAATACATAACTCAAAGAGAGATACTGGTTTTCTCCCATCCATTCAGGACAGACCCGACCTCATTAAAGCGAAGATAGCTGCTCAGAATTGATACTACTGAAATATTAAAATTATATGAAAGTACTTTTGAAATTATATTAAAATGATATATACAGTCTAAGTGTTTCAGGATGATAGTATAAGCATTTTTAGAGGGTACATTTTATGATAAAATAATGATTTACGGTACATACTAATTTTCAAATATTAATATTAAGTTTTATAAGATTAAATAATAACATTAACTAAAAATAATTCTCTCTCTCTCTCTCTCTCTCTTATTTAGATGAAAGAATTTTTCCGACATGTAATATGTACGTATGTTTCTTTTGTGTGATAAATAAATGATTTACCTAATAAGTAGGCCTACTAATTTTCAATTATTAATAATAATAATAATAATAATAATAATAATAATAATAACAGTTTCCATACATTTGTATAGTAAATTCTTTAACATTTTAAACAAACAAATATTGATTCCCAGTCTTTTTATTCTGACTTCAGAAACGAGGGTGGGAGAGTAAATGTCAATTTACTTGACAGTTTGACATATTGGCCAGAGGGGAAGGGGAGTGTTGCCCTCAGAAGCTCAAAGATTTCAGTTCTTTTGATATCGTAAGAAGTTATTCTCCTCCCTTTCCCTCTCTCTGGAAAAGATACTGTGTGTGTTCATAGTATAGAGGGATGAAGAAATTTGTTTTTATTTAGCATTTCCCAACGTTTTGAGAGAGAGAGAGAGAGAGAGAGAGAGAGAGAGAGAGAGAGAGAGAGAGAGAGAGAGAGAGAGAGAGAGTGTAATTGTCCTTGTGAGAGAGAGAGAGAGAGAGAGAGAGAGAGAGAGAGAGAGAGAGAGAGAGAGAGAGAGAGAGAGAGAGTAATTGTCCTTGTGAGTGGTTCGGTTGTTGGAGTTCGTTTTTACGGCGCTGTCTGTCTGTCTGTCGGTCTGTCGGGAGTTTTTCGGTTTTGGGGAAGTCTTGGGCAGTTGAGGTCCAACCTTGAAAGTGAACGGGGAGTTCGTCTGTTTTTTTGGGACCACATTAATGGTTCATGTGTCTCTTCTTTTTTTTTGTTTGTTCGTTGTTGGTGGAGGGTCGGTTTAAGTTTTTTGTTTCGTGGTTGTGTGCTGTGATTGGCGACCGTGGACCTTATCCATCTCCAGCAACCGAAGATCAGGGTGAGTGTTGCGTGTTGTGTTGTTTGTGGGTGTGAATTCTGCCACAATAGCATTTTAAAAATGTTTAGTAAAGGTATTACACCTTTGGAAGATAAAAAACCAACATATAAATTTTGTTGTCTGAGAGATTAAAAAAGATAAACTTTCTCTCTCTCTCTCTCTTTCTTTTGTCCCAGCCAGCCTTGTTGAATATAAGTCAAAGTGGTAACTGCTTTGGCTGGAAGGCTTAGAAGTACGTATGTACATATTTTTAAGGGTACTAATGTTTAAGATGACTTTGAAATTATATTAATAATATAATTTCACACATTAATACAGTGATAGGATAATAATTTAAGGTATATTTGATGTACAATGATACTTTTAGTAAACATTTGGCATTTGAACTTTCAAGACAGGCAGTTATAAGCATTTTTAGAGGGGGGTTGTAGCAAGTATTTGTGGATTTTAACTATTTGCAGGGGTCTGGAATGCATCCCCCGCGAATACAGGGGTTTTACTATAACAATCTTTGCAGGGTCAAGAGACTCTCTCTCTCTCTCTCTCTCTCTCTCTCTCTCTCTCTCTCTCTCTCTCTCTCTCTCACACACACACACACATGTGCAGGTTTAAAGAAAAACAAAAGCAGCAGATTTTTAGGTCTTTGCTGAAGATGAAAGCCCAGGAATGTTTGAAGTGCCTGAAAACATTGAAAGGTGCCAGGAGATCAGAACTCAACAATGCACATTTAAAGTGGTTTAAGCTCTGACAAACCGAAGGTGTAAGCATTTCTGAGGAGATACTTATGGAGCAGGCCAGAATTTACATAAAGAACTAAATCTAATTAATGACAGTGATTATTCATAAACTTTTTAAAGGGTGATTTCTGTTGTCTGGCTATAGCCTGGTCCCAGGGGAGGCAGTTTTAAGAGGTTGGACTATACTGACTTGAGAGGAGCTCAGCATGAACCTATCCTCTTTATAACATTGCCTTAGAGGATTCACTCACAAATGCTTCTCAGCTCAATGACGACAAAAACAAATGGACATCCATACTGTATATTTCTACCCATTTCACAACCTATGATTATCAGGTCCATTCCCAAGCACCAGGTAAAAGGCTATGTTGGTTTGTACATAAAAACAGCCGACGCCCGACTATTCGCATATATACCTCTTCGTAGATTTTTTCGTATTGTTATAATTTAGTAAATGAAACCTATTCATATGGAGCAATCCCACAGGGTCCATTGACTTGAAATTCAAGCTTCCAAAGAATATGGTGTTCATTAGGAAGAAGTAAGAGGAAGTAAAGGGACGTACAGAGAGAAGAGACACCACTTATCACAAAGAGAAAAAATAAATTAATACAGTATATAGAGCATATCTAAAATATTTGCTAATTATTTTCATTTTATTTTTGTGACTGCATTTTTATAATAAAAATATTATTGACTAATTTTCAAATAATACTAATGTAAACGCAGCAAAATATCAATAAATTTTTTTCTTAAAAAATGTTCGCCAAACGATGTACCAATGTTACCCCTATCTACGTTAAAAGAAAACGGTAAGGCTTGAATACTGTATGAAAGAAAATGTGCGTGCTGAATATAGGGATAACTTCATTAGTTTTCACCTTGGTTAACAGTACAGTAACAGTTGTAGGAGTGTTCACTCGTTGCTGTAAGCCATACTGTATGTTTTTAAAGGTATTGTTGTAATATGACTTTGAAATATTATGTAAAGTGTTTTAGGATGAGATTTTTTTGTAGAGCACATCTAAAATATTCACTATTTAATTTTATTTGAGATTAAATATATTTTTTGTGATAAAAAAATGATTTACTCATTTTCAAATATCAATATTAATGTAAACTGCAAAACATCAATAAAATGTACTTTTGTTAACGAATGTTTGCCAAACGATGCGCAAATTCCAATCACAAAGCTCATGGGAAAGAAAATGCAGCCTGGGAAGCTGAAATACCGAGGCGCAATGCTACAAGCTACTTGCTGGCGTTTGCAAAGAAGCCAATCCAGGAGCACCATTCATTTTCCTTGGTGCTGATTGGCTGTAACCCCAAGACTTTGTCTTGCGGAGATGTGCTGAGGGAGCCTGCATTTCTACCAGTTCACTACGTAGACCTCTGCTGTTCGGGTGTGTGTCTCATTTTTAATCTTTGTGTCTCTTTTTTTAAATAAGTCCTTAGATGCCTTCTAAACGCCTTGCTTCTTCTAAGGCTTCTGGCGAAGCGCCTAAGCGCAGTAAGAATATCATGACACTCCGGAGAAGGTAGCACTTCTGGAAATGTTGAAGGAAGCGAAAAGTTGCGCTGCAGTAGCCCGCCACTATGGTGTGAATGAGAGTACCATCCGCTACATCAAGAAGAAAGAGGTGGATATAAGGAAGACCGCGGATGCCTAACTTCTGTGGTAACGCCAAGATGGTTTACACTGTGTGTGATAAGAGCACCATGAAGATGGAGTCGGCCTTGGCGTTGTGGATAAAGGACTGACGTATGAAGAACACCGCCTCGATGGCAACATCATTTGTCAGAAGGCACGACAACTCTACCAGCAGTTTTCGACTGTTACGGAAGGCAGCGATGTAGGGAGAGCAGACATCTTAAGCTTCGACAACCCCACCAAAGAAGAAGAGGGAGAAGCAGGACCACTGTCAGCTCCTCAATGGTTTTCAGGCCAGCAAGGGGTGGTTCCACCGTTTCCAGGAGCGGTTTCACCTAAAGTCTATTTCTCTGCATGGGAAAATGGCATCGACACACACGGAAGCAGCCATGAAATACCCCAAGATCTTCAAAAAAATCATCTGGGACAAGGGCTTCCATCCACAACAGGTGTTCAATATGGACGAGACTGGCTTGTTCCAGAAAAAAGTGCCTTCACAGACATACCTCATGAAGGACGAAGCCAGAGCCCCCGGGGTTTAAGGCCCTGAAGGATAGGATTACCCTTATCATGTGTGGCAATGCTGCTTGCTTCATGCTGAAACAAGGCCTCATTTACAAGGCTGCAAACCTCAGGGCCCTCAAGAATAAGAACAGGCACTTGCTGCCTGTGTTTTGGATGTGCAACCCCAAGGCCTGGACCACCACAAAGTCTTTATGTCTAACTGATGCAATCAGAGCTTCATCCCTCAATTTAAGGATTACCGCAACGAATTGTGCATGGAGTTCAGCGTGTTGTTGATTATGGATAATATTGGTGGCCACCCTCTGGATCTATATTATGAGTGAGACCAGCAAGAGTTCCTCCCTGCCAACCTTCCTCCAGCCCATGGATCAGGGCTTGATCCATGCCTTCAAGGCACTCTACACCTGGGACTCCCTTGAGCACCTTGTGTAGGTAAAGGACAATGATGGTGATTTTGTGCTGAATGAGTATTGGCGTAAATTCATGACTGCCACGTCTGACCATCATCAGCTGATCGTTGAAGGATATGAAGAAGGAGACCCTTAATGCGTGCTGGAAGAAGTTGTGTTGGAGTGTGTGCACAAATATAAGGGCTTCTCTCCTCAACAAATTCAACATTCGGCCATTGATAAGGCAGTCCAATTGGTGAGGACACTTGGTGGAGAATGCTTCGATGACATCACTGAGGAGGATGTCGGCACCCTCATTATGCCCACTCTGACCCCCTGACAGACCAGGATTTGGAAGAGCTGACAAAGTTTGCCAGCAAGGAAGAAGTTGTGGCAGGTTCAGCGGACAGGGACAAAGAGGAGGATGAGGGCCTGTCTTTGGAACATCTGTCCCGAGTTATGAGGGCAGCCATGGAGCTGCAGGAGATGACTGGGGCATGGGATCCTTATCTAGAACACTCCAAAAAGTTTTCAAATACCTTTGATGGGATTTTGGGGCTCTGTAATAACCTCCTCGTCAGCATGAGGAAGCAGCAACAGCAGCTGCCTATCACCATGTTTCTCGAGCCCAAGAAGAAGGACCCTCCAAAGCCCCCCCCCCTCCCCCCAAGGAGAACTCCTCTGCTTCGCTGTGAAGTCATATCTTCATCGTCATTCACCAGACTGCACAGCTAATTCATCATCATCTTCAATCATCATATCTTCATCGTCATTCACCAGGCTGCACAGCTAATTCATCCTCATTTTCAATCAATATTCATCACTGGTGAGTACCTGATGATTTACATGAATCTAAACTTCTCATTATTCATATATTTTGTTCAATGCATTTTTAATTATTTAGGTACGGTACTTAACTATACCCTGTACCTGAGAATGTACCGCTATCTACAGTATACATTAAAAGAAAACGGTAAGGCTTGAATACTGTATGAAAGAAAAAGTCTGTGCCTGAACACAGTAAGGAGGTAATTTGATTAGTTTTCGTCTTGGTAACAGTAACAGTTGTAGGATTGTTCATGCATAGCTGTAAGCCATACATTTTTCAAGGTAATGTTGTAAGATGACTTTGAAATGATATTCAAGTATTTTAGGATGATAGTTTAAGGTACATTTGGTGTTTGAACTCTTAAAATAGGCAGTTATAAGCATTTTTTGAGGGAGGTCTCAAGTATTCACGAATTTTAGCTCTTCGCAGGCAGTTGTGGTCCGTAAACACAATGAATATCAGGGGTCTGCTGTAAAATCAGTAATTACTGGAATTATCATATAAAAAATATAGAAATCAGTATTTTTGGGATTTTAAAATGTTTGGCAAAGCTCACCATTATGAAAAAGTACTTTTGTATTCCCCTATGAAAAATACAAACGTCATGACAAATTCTCAACACTTGTGATGTCACTGGAAAGAGCCCCAATATCACAGATAATTGGGGAACTGCTGACATCACAAAACCATTCAGTTTGATTACAAACAAAACAAAGGGAATACTGGCCCCTAGCAAACACCAAGTCTTGCAAGTCAAGCATGATTGGGAACTACGATCATGTCTTTGTTTCGTAAACAAGAAGTCAGGCCAACCAGACCCCGTCCCCAGCAACCTCAAATGATCCATCAACACTAAAAAGGACACTGTATAATAAGTTCCGATACCAAAATTGTCTAACATTATTGCCCCAGTGCTAATTCTCACTTTGTTAAACAAGAAAAAAGAGCACGGCAATTACAGCATTGCCCAGCAATCCACTCCCAACCTCTCACCTTGCAAGAGGCCTACTGGTTCCCAATTTAAACAAATATAAGCCCACCCATTAAAATTTCAAGAAACCAAAACTTTTCACTGGGTCTCAAAACTATGTACTTATCTTGACTCATGGGGACTAGTGAACTCTTCAACAGACCAGAGTGTAATGGAGATGGCTGAAACAGGCTGTTGCCAAATCTGTGCGATCACACAGGGTAGAAAGCTAGTCAAGCACATCTGCTCTATCCCGCAGCTGAAGAAAAAGTGAGTGGTGACGTAGGGAGTGAGGAGTATTCCCCTGCTCTCTCCCAAACTCCACCAGTCAACACCCCTGTTACTGAGTTAAGTTATCAAGTTAAGTGACCACTCCAGCCCATGGGGATGGATACTTATATAAAAAAAAGACGATGGTTTGTATTTCCATAGGAACAATTACACATATTGCATATGATTCTATAATCAACAGTGAACAACGACTTTCTATCTTACTCCAAGGGCATACCATACCCTCTGACACAAAAATATTAATAAAAATTTTATAAGTATTTAATATTTCAACTTAATACCTTCAGGGTACAATTATAATACCATTGCCTTCTTTATGTGAGTATAAGAATGCGATATGTCCGTCCGTCCATCATATGACGTCACAAACTTATTGCAAGCTTATTATTTACCCTAGACTCACCTAATTTTGTATGTAGATACTCAAATATCATACAAACATTGTGTAATTTTGTTTTTCCTAAAATCTCAAATAGATAAAGATATATATAAGTCGTAAAGCGTACGCCGTGCGTGATGTCACGAAAATAGCACTTTTCTTAATAAAATTCCTTCTAGCACTATAATTTTTCACGTTATTAAAAAAAATACACGAGAAAGGCATATCCAATATGTACTCACATAAGCAGTTTCAAGAAGCTCCTATTATTTTCACAATTTTGGCAAATATTTGAATCCAAAAAAGTAGAGTTTTGAGTTACGGCACTTTAAAGTTTTCTGTACCATGTTGGAACAAGGCTTGAAATTTTCAGTGCAACATACCTAGAATTACAAGAATATTTGTCGTCTACAGAATCAACATACAGTACATTAAAGAATACTGTGTTATTTCACACACAGCTTTCTTTAACGTATATTGATTCTATAAACGACAAATATTCTTGTAGTTCTAATACTTACTATAGACTATTGCTGCCAACTCATCTTGATAACGTGTTCAAATCCACCGTCAACAGCATCCCTCTCTCTCTTTCTCTCTCCCTTTTAAATATCTTCATTATTATTTGTTTGTAACTGTGGAAATATAATATCTTTCACTGTGTGTGTGTCTCATATTTGTATTACTGTGCACGTGTGTGTGCATACGTGTATAAAATGGTATTACACGTCACTATTTGTGTGTATGTTAGTGTGTAGGCCTATTACTCGTGATACTGGGTCTCACCTTTATTCTACAGTAGGCTATATGGCACCTCAAAACACAGGCAACTAATAGGTGTAGCTTGCTGCCTAGGATATTTAGGCATTGAATACTGAGTGTATTTTTCATCACTCATGACAACAACGGTACAGCAGCTTGAATTAGGGAAAAATTGGGAAATACAAGGTCATTGACCCAGGCTCTAACTCCACTGAGGGCAGATTTGCAGAGCAGACTATCTCAGCAAAGGAGCAATGATACAAACCCTGGACATGTCAACTTCCGTGAACATGATCAAGACAGGAACACAGTCTCAGTTATGCCATGCTACAGTTATGGAATATTCAAAGTACTTTCCCATGACATACTGATAGATATTGATAAACGTAAATAAGCGTATTTCATTTGTCCCCAAAATTACCCACAAATACCCCAAATACCAACAAAATTTACCCACAAATATGACGTAAACTGGCTCACCCACAAAGAGCTTGCCTATCCACAGATTTGTGGTAAAAACCCACAAAGTGGCAACACTTGTGCACTGCTGTCATTGCCATACACTCAGTGTTGGTGAATGGTGGAGTAGACAGAGATGCCAGAAAGCATTACATAATCACACAAAATATTGTTGAGAAAAGGCAAAAATAAGCAGTGCTGCTACTCGCAGAAGGCATATACAGGCAGTCCCCAGTTATCGGCCAGGGTTCTGTTCCCGACAGCAAGACTATAACTGGAAATCGCTGATAACCAAAAATCGGTAATAATAGCACCGATCCCTGGTTATCAGCGCTGATAACCAGTTACTGGTGCTCATATCTGGTTATTGGCGCCACCTATAAGTGGGGATCAGCATCAATGACCGGGGATCAGCGCGGCTAACTGGAGATTGGCGCATATCAGTGCCGAAAATCCAGTTATCATCGTCACTAGACAAGAGCTGTAAAACCGGATCGCCGATAACCGGGACTGCCTGTACCCTCATGCATCCCTTTAAATGGGTTACGTATGTTGCCCTTTTAAACCAAATGGGAGCAGCTACAGGCAGCGGATGGTTCAAATATATCTTCCAGGCTAAAGTTAGATGGTCATAAATGTAAATTAGCATAAATCTTAATTTTGATATTTTGAAGGTATATTGGCTATTCAGAGGGTATGGTATGCCCTTAAGTTCAGTTCTAGCATTTATTTACTGTTATAACATATACAATACAAGACTGCATAAACTGACACCTGTCAACACAGACAAAATGCAAAAAATGTTCTTGCCTTGCTAGACGCTCATATTCTTCTCTTATCTCATGAGGAGTTTTTGTCCTCTGAACTATTTCCCATCCTTGCGTTTCCAGTCCAGCTATGCCAAGGTTGTCATAAATGGCACGCATATGTCCATCACTCAGAACTGTAAATAAAAAAAAGAGAGACAACACATACATCATTAAAAATTCTTGACTTAGATCTCATTCAAGTTACTATAATTCTAAAAACAAGAGACTATATTGCTTTTGGGAATCATAAAAAAAAAATAGAGAGCACAAAATGAAGTTTTCATAATACAACTAATATTGTAATACTTACCTGAACACCTGAATTAGCCCTGGTCACTAACCAGCCCGAACTATATCCCCATAAATTTACCCACAAAGTGGGTAATTAACTGTCAACGTTACCAACGCTACAGGTAAAACTCGTCGAATGAGTTACTTGAGGAAATTACTGGCCAACAGAGGTCGACATCCCCAGTTGAGTCACTCACTATCAAAAACTGAATTGGGGAGGAAGGTGGGAATCATTCAGGTGTTCAGGTAAGTATTACAATATTAGTTTTATTATGAAAACTTCATATTGCAATACACTCCCTGAACACCAGAATTAGCCCGATTAACAAAATTTGAATGGAGGTGGGATCAATCTAATTCAGCCTGACCTGTCAACGGAGAATAAGCAGGTAACTCATTATCAACATACTATGTATAAATGCATGTGTCCTCAACTAGTTGTCCAACTCGCTAGGTGAGGATGCTTGCAGAGAGAGTACCCCGACGTCAGTATCGTGTCTAAGGTACCATCTGAGTCAGAAGTGCCTCCCATGTGGTATTCTATACCTCTAACGAATGGAGGGGAAACGTCAAATCTCCTATGTGGCTATTCAGCCTCTCATGTCTGGAGAAGAAGTTGAGTGTGCACGACCTTTGAGTTCTCTCCCAACAGAGACTCTTAAGTTCATTTAGACTACCACTGACTACTTAAACTCCTAGCACCCTAACAATACAAGCTAACTATAAAATTGAGTTGGCCACAACAAAAGGACCCAGTGAGTAACCCTCCTAGGAAGAAAACAGAATATCCCTACAATAGAATGTTGTGAAAACTGACACCAACTTCCAAGTAGCCTCCTCCAAGACTGTCGGCACTGAAAAATTCCTCAAGAAAGCCGAAGAAGCAGCCATCCCCAATACTATGCACCCTTGGACGCGAAGAAGAACTCGAAGGCTCTGAAAGTGATGGGGAACCCACCGACGCTTGACTAATAACCTCTCGCAAGAAGAAACTAACTGCATTTTTGGAAATGGGACAAGATGGATACCTAGGGAAAACAAATAAAGTTCTCAGACGAGGCAGAAGTTTCTCAGTACATGAAAAATAAACTTTGAAAGCTCTAACCGGACACAGCAGCACTTTGGATGTGTCACCTCCTACAAAATCATCCAATGATGAAACTTTAAACGATCTAGGAAGAGGATTCATTTCAGATTCAGACTTGGCAACAAATTCTGGCAAGTAAGAAAGAAAGATATCCTGCCCCGAAAAGGATACCGCCCTAGCCACTGTCTGAATCTCACCAATTCTTCTTGCTGTAGCCAGAGCAACTAAAAATAACACCTTCTTGGTTCACTCTCTTAAGGATAACGACTCCAAGGTTTCGAAAGATGAAGAGCTCAACAGTCTCAAAACAGCCAATAGATCCTACGAGGGGGGGCCAAAGTGGAAAAACTGGACGTTCTATTCTAAAAGATCTTAACAGATCATGCAAAATTCTTCTGGTTGAAAGCTCAGGCAGGTGAAACCTGAATGTGCTACTGAGCATCGACCCATTTCCAGCAATCGTAGAACATGACAAGTTCTTTTCCTTCCTTAAAAACAAGAGGAAATCTGCCACTTTCGCAACCGATGGATGTGAAATGCTATGCCCCTCTTTCCGGCACCAACTATGGTACATGGCCACCTAGTCTGGTATAGTTTCCTAGTTGATCTTCTCAGACAGAAAGACAGTTGGCGAGCCACTGCCTTAGAGAGTCCTGAATGACGGGCTGCTCGCTGGACAGTCTCCATGGAAGTAATGGAAATGAGGCTGTCTGAGAAGATCTTTCCTCTCTGGAAGGAATACTGGAACTTCATCTACATGTCCAGAAGGTCTGGAAACCAAGGTCTTTGGGGCCAGAAGGGGTTTATCAAAGTCATCTGAGTGATGATACTGTTCCTGAGTTTGATCAGTACCTGTTGAATCAACCCGAATGGAGGGAATGCATACACTTGAAGGTTGCCCCAGGAGCGCTGCTGGGGAGAAGTAGACTGGAAGATGAAAATTCATTCTTGTGGTTAAGAGATCCATTGTTGCTGGCCACCTCCTCAACAGATGTTGTGCTTCTTCCTGAACCAGGGTCCATTCGCCCCCGAGAACTTCCTGAGAAGGACTCAACATGTCTGCTAGAACATTGAGCTTCCCCGACACAAATTGAGGGATAAGAGAAACCCTGCGGTCCTCACACCAACGAAGAACTCCCTGTGCTACGTTCTTTAAGACTAGCGATCTTGTTCCTCCCTCTTTCTTTAGATATGACACAGCCGTACTGTTGTTGCAAAAGAGAGCTACTACTTTGTTGCTTACTTGCTCCGAAAAGCAACTTAAGAACCTCTTCCACTGCTCTCAACTCCCGGAAATTTATGGACTCCTCTCGATCCAGATCCCTCCAAAGGCCTCTGGCCTGAGATTCCTCCAGGGTTGCACCCCAACCCCTATCCAAGGCATCTGTGTACAGATAACGTCTGGAAGAGGGGAGTCCAATCTTATGCCGATAGTCAGATGATGTTCTGACCACCACCGAAGATCCTTCAGGCAAGAATCGTCCCAGACCACAACTGCGTTCTCTTCCTGAAAGTCCCACTGATTCCTGAGACACACCTGCAGAGAACGCATCCGGAGACGAGACCCAGGAACTAGTGGCGAGAGGGAAGACATTCGGCCCAACAAGCTCTTACACAAGCTCACTGGTTGAGCCCTGTCCAACAGGAACACCTCTAGTTGACCTAGAACTGCAAGAATCCATTCCTCTGTCAGGAAAGCCCTCAAAAGATGCCTCTGAATCTCCATCCACAAATAGGTCTTTACTTGAGCTTGAATTAGAGAGCTTTTGTCCAAATTGATCTGAATTCCTGAGGTCTGACATAGATTCAGTAAGAAATCCCTTGCCTGCAACACTCCATCCACAGATGAAGCCTGAACCAACCAATCGTCAAGGTATCTCCTCATTCGAAATCCCTGACGATGCATTATGTCCGAAATAGGAGACATTACCCTTGTGAATACCTGAGGTGCTGTGGTTAGACCAAAGCAGAGGACCTTGAACTGGAACGTTCCAGTTGGACCAGAGAAACAAAGGAACCTTCGAGATTCCTGATGAATCGGAACCTGGAGATATGCATCCTTGAGGACCACTGAAACCATCCAATCGTCTCTCCGAACTGACCGCAGCATCGACTGTGAAGTTTCCATGTGAAACTTTGTTGAAACTACCAGACAGTTGAGACCCGAAAGATTTATAATGGGTCTCCAAGACCCTCCCGCTTTTGGAGCCACGAAGATCCAGCTGTAAGACCCCAGAGAAGGAGGAGCAGGCTCTATGCCCCCTTCTCCAAAAGGGCTTGGATCTCCGCTGCTAAAGCTATCCCTTTGATGGAGGACGGGGAATAACTGGGAAGGCAAACCGGGGAGCTGGACAGAGGGGGACGAAAATGAAACGGGACTCTGTACCCCTCCCTTAACACCTCCACTACCCAACTCTCTGCACCCCACTCCACTCCTTCCAGATGTTCCAAAAAGGAGCACGGCAACCTCCCACAGATACAAGTGAAGGGAATATCTCCTACTTCCAAAAACCCCTCTTGAAAGAAGGAGGTTTCGAATCCGAGGCAGAAGCCGAACCCTTTAGAAGCAAAACAGACCTTCTTTGGCAATCTCACAAGGGATTTAGAACTTGATCACTTAGCTGGAGATGACATCCTGGATCCTTTAGGTGATCTTGAACCCTGAGCCGCCACACAAATTATAGCCTACTGTGGTGATACTGCTGACGATGACAACACGAAATTGACCATGGAGGAGACATCCTCCTCTCTAAAAAGACTGTTACAGAGTGCACAAGGCGCCCCTCAACAGAACCCTCTTACGTATGTCTGGATAGTGAGGCGGCAGATGATTTAAAAAGAAGTCCCTCCTCGTCTTGCCAAAGAATGTTGTACAGCCAGCCGAAATGTTAGTATGGTATGCCAACCCCATCGAAACTGAAGTGACGAGGCTGTCAAACAGTCCAGGATCGGAGGGAGTATACCCATCTTGTTTGAGAAACCCCATCAACCCAGACAACATCCACATAAAGTAGGACAAGGCCTCAGACTGGCTGCGAAAGGTGTCCTCCAAAATATAAGCCTCACAAGATGCAACTGCTACCAAACGATTCGACGCAGGAACCCGAGAGAGAAGAGCCTCAACAGATTCGTTGAATGGAACTCTGACACCGGCAGAAGGGTTACCCGCTACCCTATAGAACCCCTTCCGATTAGGAAGCAAGGTTGAATCCTGTCTACCCCACCCGAAAAGAGAAGCTAACCTAGAGACCGCCTCCCTCAACGCCTACTCGACTCGGCCAAACCAGACCAGTTTACTTGATGTTTGGGAGACTACTGGTTTAGTTGCATACAACGATTCAAACATTGCTTGGTTTGGTTGTGTAGGTTCCTCAGGAGCCTTGGACTGCAGATAGAGAGAATGGATAAAGTCCACCATCCACTTATACTCGCTTTCATTCACTGGAGAAAAACCTATATCTGGTACCAGCTCCTCTTTTTCAAAAGAGCATTCTCTGTCAGACTGGTCCGACCGAACCAGGACAGGAAAAGAGACAGGCTTACCACCCGCAAGAGCTGCTACCAATAACTCGGAACTCGCTACACCTGGATGTGCAAGAGCAACACTTGACATAACTGACCCACTCATACCTGAGCCAACTGTACCCGGTTGCACAAACCCTGTACCAACTAAAGCCGATGACAAAAACTCTTGAGCCAGTTGCACTTGACTGTGCAAATCCCGCACCACCCAGCGACGATGACGTAGCACCTGGGCCGACCACACCTGGGTGACAAATGCCCACCCGAGAGCGGAAAGGCTGCAACACCCGATCCACCCAACCCCGGATGAACGAACACCGCACCAGGACGGGTAACCGGAGCTGAAGTCACACTGATTAAGGGAGAGGGAGGAAGAACTCCCTGATGACCCGGAACCAAAGCCGAACCCACATTGAACACCTTAGAAGGAGGAACAGAAATAGTTGCAAGAAAAGTTGAGAAAGAAGTAGAAGGAGGAGAGAAGAAGGAAGCTACACTCGGAGTAACCACTGGAGCACCTACCGCCGACATTGGACAGGTGGAGAACATACCAACTGGTCCAGTACTCAAAGGTGTTTCTAAGGACAAGCTACGAGCTGCGGAACCAATGGGGACCGAGGAAGGAAAATTACCAGCTACCCTAGTGAAAGGAGAGGCTGAGGACACCATTGGTACTGACACACTCAACGATGGCGCAGACAGAACGCCAACTGCCGTAGCATCTGCAAGAACCGCAGTGGACACATTACATCTCAAACCCAGTAAAGGGTGAATATATGGAGTTGCAGAAGACTCTGCAACCGCCTGTGAAGCATCTAAACCAGAAACCTGAGAAACTACAGGACCCGTGTAAGGTGCTAAAGAAGGTGCACCTTCCCTCAACCCCGAAGAGAGAGAGGGAGCTGCTGAAACTCCAACATTACAGGACTGAACCAGTGAAAATTCTTTGCTCTGCTGAGTTAATGGCAAAGAAACAGGATGAGCAAGAGAAGATTCTGAAGAGCCCTCTGAAGAGTGACCCGATAAAGAAGATTGTGTAAAGACACTGGAAGGCGGCTTAGAAGAAATTGGGGAAAAGGAAAACTCAGAAGCAGCAGAAGAGGCCATAGTTTTTAGAGAAAGAAAATAGACCGACTCTGTTCCCCCTTAGTGATCTTGACAGACATCATTAGCAAATTCAGGAAAGTCTTCAAGACGTGATCGTGAATACTGGAAAACCCAAAATTGAAACATTAACCAACTAGTAATCTATAACCCTTTGACAAAACCAACAAATCTGCATTATATTGAGTCAAATTGAAAACCTGATCACCAGAATTACCACCACCACAAGACGAACCAAACTTATCCACCGAAGGAAAAGGAACTTCGAAGACGAAGGAGCACTCTCCAACACTTCAAAACCCGACAAACCCGAAACCACATCTGAATGACCAACCACGGACTTAGAAACCTTCTGTTGTAAAGAACTCGAAGCAGGAAACAAAACCGAAGACGGATCCAAAGATGAAGCTGTCACACTAGAAACCCCAACCGAACCCGAACCCGAAGAAGCCTGCACCTTCCACTTCTCTTCCTGAACACTTCCTAACCTATTATCCCTACTCGTCTGTGTCTTATCTAACTCTACATCAACCTCAGAACTTACACCTTGAGTGGGAAGGGGGGAATCTGCTGCCAACACTGCCTGCTCCGTGCCGGGGGGCTGGCAGAACCTACCTGCAAGGCTTGCGGTTCTCCATGACCCCCAGCACCCGTAAGGGCTGGTTCTGGAACAGGCAGGGGGGCTGAAAAAGCATGGTTAGAATCAACTATGCTACTACTACCACTATCTCTATGCTCAGCTAACTTACTCATCAGGCTAGAAAATAGCTAGACATACTGGATGATAACCTGTCCTCAAACTTCTTGAATAACTCTAAATCTAACGCTTCCTTATCTACTGATTGTAACCCTACAGCTGGTCCTGACCTGCGCTTACTCTTTGAGGGTAAGGATTTTCTGTTTCATATAATCCTCCATTTGATCTACTGACCAAGACCTACACTCTTCACATCTCTGACTGGTACTACACTGAACCTTCCTACATAAAATGCAAACAGAATGTTGATCGTGTTTAAGGGTACTCATCCTACGCTTGCAGGATGTGCAGGACCGATGAGCGGCAGCATCTCCAGCAGTAGAAGGCTCGGTCTTCGAAGCTGTAGACGAAGTGGAAGCAGCGGTGCTAGCAGACGGCGACGTCTTCTTGTCTGACTTATCCATATTGAGTCCAAAGTACCAATCCAAAGTCAAAACCGGGAGAGAAGTTCCAAATCCAGTCAATAAAGCGTAAATCCAGAAGAAAAGGCGTTGAAAACAGTCCAAAATCGTAATCTGATATCCGAATTCTTTAAATGGGGGTCGGGCTAAATGACCAAAAGTTTGCCTGATGTGGGACACACCCACACAGCACGGCGAACTAATAACAATTGAGGATGTCAGCCTTTGTCGGCCGGTATTTGCAGCTGCGTTGTCAAAGGTACCTCAGGTAACTCATTTGACAAGATTTTACCTGTAGTGTTGGTAACGCTGACAGTTAATTACCCAATTTGTGGGTAAATTTATGGCGATATAGTTCGGGCTGGTCAGTGACCAGGGCTAATTCAGGTGTTCCGGGAGTGTGTTGCAATAAGAAATTTTACCATATAAATCTATGTAGTCAGGGAGCACCAAGGTCGAAATTGCAATTTCATGCTGTAAAAGGTTTCACTGCTGATTTTGAAAGTTCAGTCCTAGTAGAATAAGATTCAAGAGGGCAACCTTCTGAAATCGGTGTAGGTCACTCTGAAAAATGGCCATATATCCTGGTCCGTATGTACCAAATCAGTCTCCTCATGCAACTCCCTATTTTGTAAGATATGTTCATATGTCATAAGAACATGATTTTTGTGTCTGAATATGATTTCAGGGTCAAGGAATCTTTAAACACCAATTTCAATACTACTGGTGGGTTTACTATATTTTTATGGATGGGAAATTCCTGAAAATTGCTTGCCATTAACATGAAGAAAGTATTGCAACATGATTACTTTTTTAACAGCTGTTTTCTTCAAGTCCCTTCACTTCAGTTATCCATTATTACTATAATAATGTTTATTATGTGGTATCTAATGCTTCACTAAATGTATATGTCAGAAATGTATATGTAAGAAAATCAGTACAGATAAAGGTACAATGCAGAATGTTAGAACTCCATACACTCTTGTAAATGCTATGTCCAAAAGGCAAGATTCTGTTGCTTTGAGGTTCAGTGGACAAATATCTTCAGAGAAACTGAAGAGATGGCATGGTGACTGCAGAAGATGGTATACCTTGCAGAAAAGTTGTGACCTGGCAGAGAAAAGACATAAGCAGTCATCATGTGAAAGGTCAAATGAAGAATCAAATTCTTCATAAAGTGATTCTAAGCAGAAGTTTCTTAGGTCACATATACATCTGCTTTCAACTATTTATGTCAACGTATTATATGTGAAAGTAAATTCACGATTCGCAACAAAGCTAGCAAAGTTATGCCTGCAACAAGAGGTAAAACACTGAAAAAGAAAGGCTGAACTGGGTGACAGAAAGATGCTGTCAAGGATTCAAGCATCTAAAGACTCAGAGGTTGACCTAGTGGCACTAGACATACAGTATCACAAGAAACGTACGAATACTTATATGGTGAGACGAGTCACAAAAATGAACTCTAACAAACACTGACCAAACAAAAGAATGTCCTAGTGCTTTCATCTATTCGAGATAGGTACGGACACTTTCTGATGGAAAAGGGAATAAGTGGTGCATATGTCTACACATCACTTCAGATGACACGGAAGCTGGAAACTCAATTTGGACATAAGCTCTCATGCTGGTCATCAGACAATAATGTTACATATGTCTCATCAAATATCTGCCCTGAAGAAGCTTGATGAGAGGTAGTGGAGAAGAGGAGGTCTTAGCCAAGAATGGTACTGTATTTGCAAGCTAGGAACTGCAAACAAGATCTCTGGACCTGTTGGTGATTACTCCCAAAGCATAAGAGCTCACAGACTCATTCTAGAAGCCATGGCTAGACTACATATGAAGGCCTTTGAGGACTGGTATCAGAGCAATGATGGTGACTTGGAAAATGAGTTTTGCAATGGAGTTATTGAAAACAATGTGCAAGTAGCCACAAAACTACCAAGGTTTCCTATCACTAAGCTGGAGGAACCAATTGATGAGTTTGACCAAGAGAGGGAATCCTCACCATCTCATGTCGTGTGGAGATCTTGCATCAAAATGGTCAACATTTTGCTAAGATTTACTTCATCTTATGGAAGAGGTGACTGGGAGCAGGTTCTACATGAAAGCAGCAATATATTGTCTTACATCATCTCTGGTGGTCACCATAACTATAGTCATTCTCTCTCACTATACCTCGGTGAGATGCAGGAGCTGAAGAACACTACACCTGAAATCTGGAGCTACTTCATGAAGGGATACCTCGCAGTTCGTCGTAAAGATGGCTCATTCAATGGAGTTCCAGCAGGTATGGCTCTAGACCAGATTTATAATAGGGATGCCAAAGAGAGTGCCTGTGGACTGGGTGGCATAACATTGGATGCAAAGGCTAGAACAAAATGGGTTTACACTAAACCTATTACATCTGAAGTGTCAACACAGTTTGGACAAATGTTGAACACCAATGAAAGAAGAATTCCTAACCACCACGACGAAGGTAAACCCGAAGAGTCTACAAAGTCCACAAGATAATCAGTTCCATAAAAGATCACATGATTAGCCCTTTTACAAGTTTTTTCAAAAGATTTGATGAACTTAGTCATAGGTCAAATTGCATCTCCTGAGTGTGTGCATGATTTGTGCAATATTAAGAAGATTTGGTAAGATGCACTAAATGACTGCCTGAATGACCACGGTGCAAAAATAAAGATGGTGAAATTAAACACATCTGAACCATGCATGCCAAAGCTAAGAAACAAAAACAGAAGTACCCAAAGATTAAAGAAGAAGTATCGCTCCTAAAGAGAATTTTCCCGTTAAAAACTTCAGGGATGGATGTCAACTTAGAAGAAACAATAGGATTATAAGAGTGTTCTGTTTTAGGATGGCAACATGCAGAAGACAAATAAAGCTGTGTGACTCAATGCAATTCTTCGTGAAACTCAAATCCAGGCACAAGACGAGCTGTCAGAAGCTGATGAACCACACTGCTTGATTGTTGTGCTATGTACTTCTTACAGAGACATGCATTCATCGAAGGTGAAACATTTCAGCAGTACCAAGACAGAATATTGAGAAAGTTGATGAAACTGCTGCCTCTACACTGTAACAGCATGCACTTCCCCGGTGACAGATATGACCATTTGTTATCCACTAAAGATTGTGAACGCCAGAGACGACAAAATATTGGAAAACCACAAAAGGAGGATGAAATTGCAGGTGCAGTGCATGCACTTCCCTTCGAGGAATTTATGTTATCAGAGAAAAATAAAGCAAAACTTTTGACTTACATATGTGAACAGTGGGAACATTCTCCCATAACCCACAACTCCTGTACTCCTCTGTACATATCTGGAGGTTTCACTGATGAGCTAAAAAGCTTTCGGGTCAGTTCCGATGGCTGTGTGGTAGTTCCACTCCTCAGCTCAACACAAGAAGGGCTCTGTGTGCTACATTCAGTGCTGTACACTTAGGAGGCAAAAGAGTAGTTGTATATGGCACTGATACTGACATCATGGTCATCCTTCTCTATTACTCCAACACACTATTGAAGGATGTTCAGCTGTGGATTCAAAAGGCAGATAATTGTTGGATACCTATTCACGAAGTTGCTGCTGTACTAGGGGCAGATGATTGAAACCTTCACCCTTTCCTCTATGCCTTCTCTGGTAAGGATGATTCCTGCAGCCTCTTCAGTGTAGGAAAATCAAAGATACATAATGTTCGACATAGACTTAACACTCATGTTGGCTGAATATGAAGAAGATGGAATGACTGAAATAACAGATGATATTCAAAATGCAGCTCAAAAGCTTTAAATGACTTGCTACACCCAAGATGTACAATTTGAATCATTAGCTGCACAGCAAGTTCATCTCTTCCTCAGTGGAGGATGTAATCAAGATATGAGGCCCTTGCCACCAACAGAAGATGCATTTCAACTTCATCTAAAGCGCAGCTTGCTTCCGACATTAGTGCAGAAAAGAAGTCATGTTCCAGTTTCCAATCTCCCTAATGTGCTGATGTATGGCTGGAGAGTAGAAGATGAATGATTTAAACCATTACCAATGCTTCTGCCATTGTATCCTGAGGCCACTGATAAGTTCAATAGCTGCAAATGCATCAAGAGTCAGTGTAAGAAGTTGTTCCTGCCAAAAAGCAAATGTATCTTACTGGGCAGCATGTCAATCATTAAGGGAAAACTGAAAAATGTTACTGTGTACAGGCATTAGCATTACTTGATATTCAAGAGGTAGATTCAGATGAAAATAATGCTGATTTTTTTATAGCGCAGTCGCTTGTTTCGTCCTCAAGTTGAGTTACCTTCCATGGTCTACCAGAGATCCATGGTGACCAAACTAATATCAAAGAATTCTCTTCTAGTTGGTCTTTTGGGCCAGGTATTGTGTCATAATGATTAACATTATCACACGTAATGGAGTATATAATGGACTCAAAGATAAGACGGCACTTTCCCTTATCATCAGCGAAGCTGAACCCAGACTTTCCAACGTCAAAAGAACCTGCAAGAAAGAGAAATGACTACTGCGCATGCGCATCTGCCTCTTGTTTACAACTGGGCCATTAAAGACAAAGAGCCATAAGTCTCTGTTGGTCTATAGCGAACGGTTTACATCGTTACCAGCACTCTGCAAAATTACTTTTTTCTCCAATTTCATTATCGAGGATCATGGAAACATCAAAAATAGCAAGATATGAGCTTAATATTATGTTCCAGATAGAAGTTTTAGTTTTAAATTTTTGGAACTGATAATCTGTTTGGGAAAGCAGGAACCTGGCTCATTGACTGCTAGTTTCGTAAAGTGAAAATTGTTTTAAATTCTAACTAAATGTTTTAACTAAAAGAAACGTTCCACAACTTACTAGTAATACAGAAAATCCTTTCAGATTATATGATGTCTACAATAACCTAGGCAGTAAGTTAGAATTATTTAGACTAGATTAATAGCGGATGTTGTCTGTAGCCCATGTCCTAGGATTACGTATCCTTAAGTGGCCAAGCTTAGACCGAGGATCCTAGGACCAGATAATAACAATATCTAGGCAAAATAAATCGATAGCCTAACAATAAGGCTACATATTAGTAAAATTTCTTCCTTTTACATAAGCCTGTGCACTTAACCCTTAAACGCCAAGCCTCTATTTACAAAAGTGTCTGTCGTATGCCTGCGGCGTTCAGGAGTTAGCACTGAAGTGGAAAAAAGTTTTTTTCAAAAAATCACAGCACGCTTAGTTTTTAAGATTAAGAGTTCATTTTTGGCTCATTTTTTTGTCATTGCCTGAAGTTTAGTATGCAACCATCAGAAATGAAAAAAATATCATTATCATATATAAATATTGGAATATATGACAGCACGAAAAAACAATTTCATATATACTGTAATTGTATACAAATCGTGCTGTGAGCAAAACGGTTAAAACTACCGAGTTATGGTTTTTTCGTTGTATTGTACACTAAATTGTGATGATTCTGATATATATAACAAATTGTAAAACGATCAAAGCAACACAGAGAAAATATTATCACAAAATGATGCATGAATTTGTAATGCGCAGACATAAAATTAAGTTTTTTCCTAAAATTCACCATAAATCGAAATATTGTGCTAGAGACTTCCCATTTGTTGCAAAATTAAGGTAATTGATTGAATATTACTAGACTGTAAGTGATTTAGCTTACAATTGCAGTTTTCGACCATTTCGGTTGAGTTAAAGTTGACCGAAGGTCGAATTTTTTCTATTTATCGTGATTTATATGAAAATATTTCAAAACTGATAAAAGCTACAACCATGAGTTATTTTTTGTTGTATTCTACATGATATTGCACACATTTTCATGTATAACACTTTATGTAAGGCCTAATATAAAACGGTGTGAAAATTATGACAAGGTGACTAAAGAAATTCTGAGATTTTCAGCAGAGTTACTGCGCGCGGACGTAAATGAAGGTAAATGATTGAATGTTACTAGAATGTAAGAATTTTAGCTTACAATTGCGTTTTTCGACAATTTCGGTCGAGTCAAAGTTGACAAAAGGTTGAAATTTTGGCATTTATTGTGATTTATATGAAAATATTTCAAAACTGATAAAAGCTACAACCATGGGTTGTTTTTTGTTGTATTTTACATGAAATTGCACACATTTCAAATATAAAACTTTATATAATGGCTAGTATAAAACGGTGCAAAAATTACGACAAAGTGACGAAAGAATTACAGTACTGAGATTTTCGGCCGAGTTACCGAGCGGACGTAAGGAAAAAGCTTTTTTCAAAAATTCACCGTAAATCGAAATATTGTGCTAGAGACTTCCAATTTGTTGCAAAATGAAGGTAAATGATTGAATATTACTAGAATGTAAGAGTTTTAGCTTACAATTGCATTTTTCGACCATTTTGGTCGAGCCAAATTTGACTGAAAGTTGAAATTTTGGCAGTTATCGCGAGTTATATGAAAATATTTCAAAACTTATAAAAGCTACAACCATGGGTTGTTTTTTGTTGTATTCTACATGAAATTGCACACATTTTCATATATAAAACTTTATGTAAAGGCTAACATAAAACAGTGCAAAAATTATGACAAAGTGACAAAAGAATTCCTGAGATGGGTCGCTGATGCTCTGTAGTGCAAGAAGAAAGAAATTCGTGCATGCGCGGCTGGGTAACGCTTGTAAACAAAACAACAGTGTGATCCGTGAACTTCCACCATCCCTCAAGGCGCGATTTAAAATCTTTTGCAAACTAGGTCTATAATTATTTTTCCGCGAATATTTAAAAAAACTTTTTGTAGTCGACGTACAGTACGTCCACTCGGCACCCTACAGACAATTTTAGTCGACGTACGATACATCCAGGCGACGTTTAAGGGTTAAGCACAAGCTAATTAATCCAGGACTAGTCTAGGCATTACCTTATGTTAAGTGATAACTTTTTACGAAACATCCCATTTTTGGACTAAATTGTTAGCCTAGACCATGTAACCTAGGACTAGATGAATTAGTAATCTGTGCTGGATGAGATAGTAACCTAGCGTTGAGGGTACATACTAAGGTATTTGCGTTTTATGTAACCCATACCCTTAAGTGTGAATTAAATAATCCGGATTACGCAGTAGACTAGATTACATTAAGTTATAGCCTGGCTATAAGGTTACACATTCGTGAGTTATCATTTTATATAGTAGACCAAATGGCCTAGGATTAGACATAAACAACAACCTGGGTTAGACAAAAAATAGTAGACTAACTATAAGGTTACATATTAGTAAGTTTCTATTTTTATATGGCCTATACATTTAAGAGTGATCTATAATAATTTGGATTAGGCAATACCCTATACTAGGCTAAGAAAGAACAAATAAGCCTAGGATTACAGTATATATAAACAGTATCCTAGGCTCAATAAAATAACCTACTTTTTTACGACTCTGTAGCATATCTGTAAGGCTACAAACTAGCAGGGTCTTATGTAGCTCATATCCTTAAAGGTGATATAAACCTAGAACAGGCAGTAGCCTAAGCCTAACCAGATTAAGTAGGAACCCCTTTTTAAGGAATATCCTACTATTAGCCTAAAACAGTGATGGCCAGATATCAGATAAAAGGGTAGTCTCGGCCACACATAACAGAAACCAGATTATAAGAGGATTATTTTCTATATACTGTAGTTTATATCCTTAAGTTTTAAATGAGCCTAGAATAGGTTAAGCGAGAACCTTCTGAGAAATCTTCTATTCTTAACTTAACACAGATTATACCAGAAGCATTAATGTAAGCTTTATAAATAGTAGCTTGGGTCAGTTAACCCTTAAACGCCGAGCCTCTATTTACAAAAGTGTCTGCCATGTGCCGGCGGCATTTGGGAGTTAGCGCTGAAGCGGAAAAAAAGTTTTTTTAAAAAATCACAGCACGCTTACTTTTTAAGATTAAGAGTTCATTTTTGGCTCCTTTTTTTGTCATTGCCTGAAGTTTAGTATGCAACCATCAGAAATGAAAAAAAATATCATTATCATATATAAATATTGAAATATATGACAGCGCAAAAAAAAAATTTCATATATAATTGTACAGTATACAAATCACGCTGTGAGCAAAACGGTTAAAGCTAACGAGTTATTTTTTTTTTCTTTGTACTGTACACTAAATTGCAATGATTTTGGTATATAACAAATTGTAAAACGATCAAAGCAACACAGAGAAAATATTATCACAAAATGATGCATGAATTCGTAACGTGCGGACGTAAAAAGAAGTTTTTTTCTAAAATTCACCATAAATCGAAATATTGTGCTAGAGACTTCCCGTTTGTTGCAAAATGAAGGTAATTGATTGAATATTACTAGAATGTAAGAATTTTAGCTTACAATTGTGTTTTTCGACCATTTCGGTCAAGTCAAATTTGACCGAAGGTTGAAATTTTGGCACATCGTGATTTATATGAAAATATTTCAAAACTGATAAAAGCTACAACCATGAGTTATTTTTTGTTGTATTCTACATGAAATTGCACACATTTTCATATATAAAACTATATGCAATGACTAACATAAAACGGTGCAAACGTTACGACAAAGTGACGAAAGAATTTGAGATGTTCGGCTGAGTTACAGCGCGCGGACATAAGGAAAAAGTTTTTTTTCAAAAATTCACCATAAATCGAAATATTGTGCTAGAGACTTCCAATTTGTTGCAAAATGAAGGTAAATGATTGAATATTACTAGAATGTAAGAGTTTTAGCTTACAATTGCGTTTTTGGACCATTTCGGTCGAGTCAAATTTGACCAAAGGTTGAAATTTTGGCACTTATCATGATTTATATGAAAATATTTCAAAACTGATGAAAGCTACAACCATGAGTTATTTTTTGTTGTATTCTACATGAAATTGCACACATTTTCATATATAAAACTTTATGTAACGACTAATATAAAACGATGCAAACATTACGACAAAGTGACGAAAGAATTTCAGAGATGTTCGGCCGAGTTACCGCATGCATACGTAAGGAAAATTTTTTTTTTCAAAAATTCACCATAAATCAAAATATTGTGCTAGAGACTTCCAATTTGTTGCAAAATGAAGGTAAATGGTTGAATATTACTAGAATGTAAGAGTTCTAGCTTACAATTGCGTTTTTCGACCATTTCGGTCGAGTCAAAGTTGACCGAAGGTTGAAATTTTTTGTAGTCGATGTACGGTACGTCCACTCGTCACCCGACAGACAATTTTAGTCGACTTATGATACGTCCAGTCGGCGTTTAAGGGTTAAACACATTAGTTCATAGCAGTTAGTCAGAATGGCATGACAATTAGAATGAAAAATTTCACTTAGCCACTGCAAAAGGACTAACAGTGTAGCATTAACATAAGCTTTATAAAACAGTAGCTTGGGTTAGTTAAAACACATTAGTTCATAGCAGTTAGTCTGAATGGTATGACAATTAGAATTAAAAATTTCACTTAATACAGCCATATACAGGAATGAAAACTAGCCTAAACCTTAGAGGGTTTAAGTTAACATAGATATTTAATTAAATATATTACAACTGCACACTTGTAATCAAGTTAACCTGTAATATGGAAAGCATGTGAGGAATTACAGAAGTGTCCCTCATTTAAAAACAATTAATACTAACTAACTTCTAATAACAACTTGTTTTACATCACTACAGGGCCGCCATTAGACAGGATCCTCAGTTCAAGTGTTCCGTAGCAAATTGCTCGGTTCACTTTTTGCCCATGGGTACGGCCCATACCACCTGCCATGAGCACAGTCCTTGTAAAAAACAAAGAAAATTTGCTTGGTCGCCAGATATGGGTGAGATTTGTAGTATGCTCCTGGCAACAAGTTTTAAGGACGAAACAGCTTGTTTTAAGCTGTCTCGATGGGTCCTACGGTTCAGTAGGGGTGAGGAAGGTGGAGACTATATCTTTCCAGCAGAACTTGGGCAGCAGATATTTAACCCTTTCTCAGAATAACACCTATGTTTGGGCCAAAACCCAGTAACATCAGTAACCAGTACCTCCAAGGTTAACCCCAAGGAGGAAGTAGAGGAATCTTTGCATGGGGCTGATATTCTTACTAAAGAATATGAAGTGGACATTGCCACTGAAATGGCTCTGCTGAACCTAGAAGGCTCAAGGACACAAATTTTAGCTAGCCATGGGAGAAACCTTCCAGAAGGAATTCTACTCCCCATGCAGCTATCGTTGCTGAATAGGATCTTTCCCTCAAAAAGGACACTAGGATCCACCTAACTCCAACTGAAATGACATTTTTGGAGGGGTAGAGCAACTTACCCAGGACTTCTGTCCCTTGATTAACAGGCAGTTACAGTTCAGTTGCTGAAGCTCAGTTAGATTGTGCAAGCTCCCCCAAAAAGGGTTACACAGTTTGTGGCATGTGATCAGTTCCATGAGGAAATTGAGTGTACTATCAAAGATGCCCTTGCCACTGAATGGCAATATATAAGGGACATGAAGCATGATTCCGAAAAGGAAAGCAAGTCAGTCATGTACACACCAAAGTGTAAAAGTACTACGTCCTGTAACCGAAAAGTGCGTGTGGATACAAATGCTGCCCAAACAAGGTCTAATGTTAGAATTCCGACTGGAAACAACAAAATGGTCAGTTCGGAATACAGAACTTCAGATCAAAACATAATAGGGGCTCCAATACTCGCCCCGATGATACTGATAATACTTGGTGAGACGCCTCAATGTGCATTTTCTCTCCCGATGGCAAATATGTAATTAATGAGAGAAAAACTATGATCGAAGTTGTACATGTAGAATTTAGAAACAGGGCAGCATTCCCTAATACAGAATGGCACCCGGTACCATCTTCACCAGGCATGGAGAAACCACTAACAGAAGCGGTTTTCTTGCCTGTGCCTATAGCATTAAAAGCTATAGAAATCACCCTTTACCAGGTCAACAAAATATGGATCTCTACTTCCATTTTAAATAAGACCCAAGTTGCTCACCAAGTAGCCCTAGCCTTCTGTCCCTTCACTTTCAAAATTATTAATCATGTGAAGACAGATTTTCAGAATTTGTAGCGTCTAAAAACAAGAAAAATGGCCGAATTAAAACCATCTGCCACGGTCATCCCAGTTTTGGGAAATTCCACCAAGGAATGGCCAATGCTACAACTCCCTTTGAAAGGAAAAAGCTCCCTTTAGATACAGCTGCACAACAGTTAGGGACTCCTATGAGAACTCTCTCAGAGGGGACAGCCTTGTACGAATTTTATGCTAGGCTCCGACTCCTTAGTAATATAACCTCTACAACCTTGTTGGAAGTTGCTACCAAAAGGCTTCCAAAAGATTCCAGGATAATTTTTGCTGCTGATGCCAAAAGTCTCATGAAAACCCGATGGGAAGCACTCTGTGACTTCCTAGAATGGTGCATAAAAGCGCAAATGGAAGCACTGGATGGTTCCATCAAATCACTCTCCAATGTCACTGCATGACTGCCAACAGAATTTTAGTGTACGCTCTTCTGGAAAAAGGGGAATTCAGGAAACAAAGAACCCATAATTTCCCTTTACCCAACCCCAAAAAAGGCTCGCTTTGATAAAAAATCATATAAGCCTTCAGTCACCCCAAAAGTTTTCCCTCAAAAAACATGTAGGTTGTCAGAAGGGACAATTCCCTACTAAGGGACAACAACAACCACAACAACAACAGCAAGGACACTTTTTCACAATGTCCAAAAACTATCTTATAAGGGGGGAAAAAGGAAGAGCAACACCTGAAATGTCTATCAAAGGCAAAGGCAGAGGAAGAGGCAGATACCAATAGGAATTGTGTGGTTGGCGGTCAGCTTCGACGACATCACAGACAATGGAAGTTTTCCCCGTGGGGGGACAGCACTATTTATATGTGCAGAAAGGCCCTGTTAATGGGGGCCCATAGAGAAACGTGTATATTCGCCACCAAGTACGCCATTTCAGTGTCCTCAAAAATGATTCCTCAAAAAGAAGAGTGATCCTCAAACAATCAACAATGAACAAGCACATTGTTTGCCAAAAGTTTCGGATAATTACTGTTGCCCAAGTACGCTGAACCATCCCAAAAGGGGCTTGGACAGTTTCTGTAGATCTGAAAGATGCACGCTGGCACATCCCTATAGCTGTTCCCTTCCGCCCCTTCCTAAGGTTCCAGATCGGGGAAGATACATATAGATTTGAAGTCATGCCCTTTAGGCTAAACATTGCCTAAAGAACATTTTACAAAATTAGCAATGGTATTCGTTCAAGAACTCAAACAAAAAGGAATACAACTAATAGCCTACCTAGACAACTGGTTGCTCTGGGGGCATACAAGAAAAGAGTGCTTGAAAAACCTAAGAGAAATGGTCAACAGACTAGTCAAAAGGTTTTATAATAAATTTGGAAAAATCCTGCCGCATGCCCAGCAGACACTTTCAGTGGCTGGGACTATGTTGAGGTACTCTTCACGGCCTGTTCTCTCTCCTCATCATACTCAAAACAGAATAAGGCAAGTCCTCAAAAGGTTCCTTGCACAGCCCAGAGCTTCCAGACGGCAACTAGAACATATGCCGGGCCTGCTGCAGCTCGCATCAGTAATGGATCCAATACTCACATTGCAACGAAAAATGTGAACAAATTCTGGCTATTGCATGCAAGAAAAAAAGATGCGAGACTGACCTCATCAAAAGATTAAAAAAGTTGGAGAGATACTTCAGCCTTGGATCCGGAAGGAATCTCTGGTGAAACAGGTCACTGACTCCTTCGTCCGTGTGAGTGACAATACACACAGACGCCTCGTTGACAGGTTGGGAGGATCGTCAGGTGGCAGGGAGGTGATCAGCTACTCTGAGGAATTCTTATATCAATATCCTGGAGCTGATGGCTGTCTTTTTGTCTCTCAAAAAACTCAAACCTCCAAAAGAGAGAGACATCATCACCACAATATCCTACATCAAGAGGTCGGGATCACGTTCACCTCCTCTCAACATGATAATGCTAGCCATCCTTCGGATGATGCAAGCAAGGAAGTGGCATGTCTGCAATTCACCTCACATGGGGTCTCATTGTAATAGCCGACTCTCTATCAAGGAAAACAATAGCCTCAACAGAGTGGATGTTGGACAACAACTCTTTTCAAACAATAGCCAACATGCTTCCACAACCGGAAGTGGACCTGTTTGCCACATACGAGAATCACAAACTCCTAATATATGTCTCCAAACCTGGACAGTCAATCAACAGCAAGAGACGCCTTCCTAACGACTGGAACAATATCTTTTTTCTCCATTTTCCCAGATTTCGAAGGTTTTGAGCAAACTTCTAACCTTCAAAGGAACAGCTTACTTAATAGGCCCAAATTGGCCAAACAGGCAATGGTTCCTATTGTTTCAACAACGGACAAAAAGATCAATTCCGCTATCATCTGCTGTTCCATCCCAGACAGTAGGAGGGAAAGTCGTTTACGCATCCTCCTTTCTGAGTCAAGACCTTCACATATGGATTTTTTAAAATATCTATTGTGAAAATTACCCACCCAACATTACTAGGTACCTAGTGCAAAAATTACGGACATCATCTATCCGGCAATACCAGTCCATCTGGAAGATATGGTTGGATTATATCCATACTGAGAGCCCAGTTGAGATTTCTGAAGAAACACTTTTTATATTTTTTATATACCCTTTTGAAGATAAATGCCTTGCAGTTACAACAGTCATGGCATACAAGGCTGCATTAACAGAGCCCTTGCTTTATGGATTCAGGATTGACTCCAGTATAGAAGCTGTCACTTCCCTTCTGCAGTCTTTTGCTCTAGAAAGGCTTGCTCCCAAAAGGCTTCCAGTTACTTGGTCCCTGGACAAGGTGCTTAAGACTTCTATCAACACCTCAATTCCACAGAGCCTATACAACCACAACGCACATGCTACAAAAGGCCATCCTCTTGATTGCATTAGCATCAGGAGCTAATATTAGTGGACTGGGCTCTCTTAGATGCAAACAGCTGACCATCAATTATTATTGTTGCCTGGCCCATCATTCCTGGCCAAGAATGAGGATCCTTTAAAAAGGAAATCTTTTCTTATAAAAAAAAACTCAATTTAGCAGACAAGACATTATGCACGGTTCAAGCACTTAACCCTCTAACGCCGAGCCTCTATTTACAAAAGTGTCTGTCATATGCCAGCGGCGTTTGGGAGTTAGCGCCAAAGCGGGAAAAAAGTTTTTTTTTAAAAATCACGGCACGCTTACTTTTCAAGATTAAGAGTTCATTTTGGGCTCCTTTTTTTTGTCATTGCCTGAAGTTTAGTATGCAACCATCAGAAATGAAAAAAATATCATTATCATATATAAATATTGAAATATATGACAGCACGAAAAAAAAATTTCATATATAATTGTATACAAATCGCGCTGTGAGCAAAACGGTTAAAGCTAACGGGTTATTTTTTTTCATTATATTGTACACTAAATTACAATGATTTTGGTATATAACAAATTGTAAAACGATCAAAGCAACACAGAAAAAATATTATCACAAAATGATGCATGAATTCGTAACGCTTGGACGTAAAAAAAAGTTTTTTTTTTTTTTAAATTCACCATAAATCGAAAGATTGTGCTAGAGACTTCCCGTTTGTTGCAAAATGAAGGTAATTGATTCAATATTACTAGACTGTAAGTGTTTTAGCTTACAATTGCAGTTTTCGACCATTTCGGTCAATTTAAAGTTGACCGAAAATAGAATTTTTTCTATTTATCAAGATTTATATGAAAATATTTCAAAACTGATAAAAGCTACAACCATGAGTTATCTTTTGTTGTATTCTAAATGAAATTGCACTCATTTCCATATATAAAACTTTATGTAACGACTACAATAAAACGGTTCAAAAATTACATCAAAGTGACGAAAGAATTTCTGAGATGTTCAGCTGAGTTACCGCGCGGACATAAGGGTAAGGAAAAAGTTTTTTCAAAAATTCACCATAAATCAAAATATTGTGCTAGAGACTTCCCGTTTGTTGCAAAATGAAGGCACATGATTGAATATTACTAGAATGTAAGAGTTTTAGCTTACAATTGCATTTTTCGATCATTTCGGTCAAGTTAAAGTTGACTGAAGGTTGAAATTTTGGCACTTATCATGATTTATATGAAAATATTTCAAAACTGATAAAAGATACAACCATGAGTTATTTTCTGTTGTATTCTACATGAAATTGTGCACATTTCCATATATAAAACTTTATGTAATGACTAATATAAAACGGTGCAAACATTACGACAAAGTGACGAAAGAATTTCAGAGATGTTCGGCGGAGTTACCGCGCGCGGATGTAAGGAAAAAGTTTTTTTTTTCAAAAATTCACCATAAATCGAAATATTGTGCTTAGAGACTTCCAGTTTGTTGCAAAATGAAGGTACATGATTGAATATTATTAGAATTTAAGAGTTTTAGCTTACAATTGCGTTTTTCGACCATCTCGGTCGAGTTAAAGTTGACCGAAGGTTGAAATTTTGGCACTTATAGTGATTTATATGGAAATATTTCAAAACTGATAAAAGCTACAACCATGAGTTATTTTCTGTTGTATTCTACATGAAATTGCGCACATTTCCATATATAAAACTTTATGTAACGACTAATATAAACTGGTGCAAACATTACAACAAAGTGACGAAAGAATTTCCGAGATGTTCGGCAGAGTTACCGCGTGCAGACGTAAGGAAAATTTTTTCAAAAATTCACCATAAATCGAAATATTGTGCTAGAGACTTCAAATCTGTTGCAAAATGAAGGTACATGACTGAATATTACTAGAATGTAAGAGTTTTAGCTTACAAATGTGTTTTTCGACCATTTCGGTCGAGTTAAAGTTGTCCGAAGGTTGAAATTTTGGCACTTATCATGATTTATATGGAAATATTTCAAAACTGATAGAAGCTACAACCATGAGTTATTTTCTGTTGCAGTCTACATGAAATTGCGCACATTTCCATATATAAAACTTTATGTAACGACTAATATAAACCGGTGCAAACATCATGACAAAATGATGACAGAATTTCTGAAATTTTCGGCCAAGTTACTGCACGGACGTAAGGAATAAGTTTTTTCAAAAATTCACCATAAATCGAAATATTGTGCTAGAGACTTCCAATTTGTTGCAAAATGAAGGTAAATGATTGAATATTACTAGAATGTAAGAGTTTTAGCTTACAATTGCGTTTTTTGACCATTTCGGTCGAGTCAAAGTTAACCGAAGGTTGAAATTTTTTGTAGTCGACATACAGTACGTCCACTCGGCACCCAACAGGCTAAGAATGATTGTTGTGACTCTCATTAAAAAGGCAAATCCACACTCTTTTCCTAGGTCACATGATATTAGGAAAGTAAGTACATCATTGGCCTTCTTCAGAAATCTCTCTTTTGAAGAAGTCTCCAAATGTACAGGGTAGTCATCAGTTAAATTATTACCACGTGCTCGAACAAATTCAACTACACTGTGTATCAATAAGTGGCATGGTTAATCCTACCCCTAGGTGCTATGGCCGAAAACCAGGGGTCTTATTGACAGTGAGTATGCTAACTATCACTGGGACAAGGGCGACAGTACTGCAACCAAACCCAGCTTGCTTAGGCACGCCACTGTAGAACTACATCCTAAAACGTAGATTCGTGTACATTTTCTTGTTCCTTGGTACCAAAACCTGAAAAGTATTTGGACTATAGAATGGGACTTGAAATCTGTGGCTTGACCTCAGACCAGAAATGTTTTTTCCTTTAGGGTGTTGGGATTAAAATTTGAGAGTAAGCGTTTTTCGTCACCTGTCAATTTTTTGTAATGCTCCTTGAGGATGAAACAAGTGACTATGCCATCAAAAAACAGGTTTTGATGTAGGAAAAAACTATTTTTGGCAATCACTGTTGAATCCTCAAAACCCTCCCACTTCCCTGACGAAAAGGCATGGGATTTGGACAAGGGATCATCCTACACTGACCAACAGAGAGCAATGGAGGTTCTTTTGACGGAAAAACTGGGTTCAGCTTCGCTGAAGATAAGGGAAAGTGCCCTCTTATCTTTGAGTTCATTATATACTCCATCACGTGTTATAAAGTTAATCATTACAACACAATACCTGGCCAAAATGACCAACTAGAAGAGAATTTTTTGATATCAGTTTGGTCACCATGGAGCTCTGGTAGACCATGGACGGTAATTCCTTGAAGACTCGACAGCGACTACCAAGAACAGGGTTTTCCTATGTCAAAACCTGTTTTATAAAAATGCATATTTTATTCTGAAAATACAGCAATATGTTTTAGCAATGATATAAAGTTGCATAGACCCAGGGATTTTGGCCATTATCATAATTTTACTATACTTTAATCGAGTTCACTTGTTACTTTAAATAAATATTCCCAGGTGTAATAAATGTATACAGTTGTCATACAAGGTTAAATGTCTTAAATAAAAAAATATATATATATAGATATATATATATTCATTGCCTCCTTAGTAAGCTGGAATAAGACTTTTTTTTTGTTTGGTATGAAAAAGTTCTTACTATCCAATATATACTGTATATATCATTAATGCAGACAAGTAAACATGATAACATCACTTTAACATCAGAAATATAAATAGCTTCATCCATCTTTTACTTAAATGTATACATGGCAAAAAATAACATAGGACTAGGAAAAAGTGCAACACGTAGCAATTTAAACATTTGCCAGGAGGCCATCCTTGATTCTGTGAAAATGGGCTATCCAATCATTATGAAATTAGTGCCATAAGATTCTCTGGCCCTGAAAACACATTTTGACACCAAAATCATGTTTCTATGTCAATTAGAAGCATATATATGAACATATGTTATGATTGGGGAGTTGCATCTGTAAACTGATTGGGTACCTACGTACCTGAATATATGGCCATTTTTCAGAGTGACCTACACCGATTTCAGAAGGTTGCCCTCTTGAATCTTGTTCTACTAGGATTGAACTTCCATAATTGACAATGAACCTTTTACAGCATAAAATTGCAATTTACCCTAAATCAGCGATGGCGCTCCCCAACTAATAAAAAGATTTAAAAAAAACTGTACTAACCTTCATAAGCTCTTTTTGTTTTACTGAAGAGTAACTCGGCCTCCCTTTTACGATCAGGATCAGTGTGTTTATCAGGATGGTAAAGACGACTTAATCTTCTGTAAGCATTATTGATTTCCTCACTTGATGCCTGAGAAAAAATATAATTGGCACCTCAACTTAATGGACAGTTAGGGGTCTGCACCTCTCAAAAAGTAACCAAATCAGTTAAGTAGCAAAGATTTAACTTGCACAATACCATGGAGCCACCTTGCATACATAATGGTGTATAGCAATTCTGTATAGAGTCATTAATTACCAATCCTAACTGGTATTCTATAGTTATATTAAATTTCAATATAGTTTCAATTTACTTATCATTCAATTTCAGAGATACAAAATGAAGGGCTTCTAAAATTATGTATAAAACAGTATTGCACAGTCTAGCTGATTGCAGTGATTCTAACTACCAATGCTATAGGATATGGAAACTACCAATATTTATACAACATGAACATCTTTGTGTCTCCATTTTGACAGAGTATGAAAGACTACACACACAAATATATATATATATATATATATATATATATATATATATATATATATATATATATATATATATATATATATATATATATATATATATATATATATATATATATATATATATATATATATATATATATATAAATATATAATTATATATGCACAGTAATGCACTGATATGATGGACCGTGGTATATCATACTTACGGATATACAGTAAACGGCCCCCGTATTCGCGGAGGATGCATACCAGACTCTGACCACAGCGAATAGTTAACACCCACCTCTAACAATGCTTATAACTGCCTATCTTGAAAGTTCAAATACCAAATGTATACTTAAAGTATCACCCTACATCGCATATACCTTTAATTATCCTATTACTGTATTAACCTTTGAAATGATATTACTAATATCATCATTCCAAAGTCACCTTCAACATTTTACCCTTACAAATACATATGTAGCCAATAACAGAGAGAGAAAGAGAGAGAGAGATGAACTGAGTTGCATGGTTAAATAATTAAAAATATCGATAATACAGTATATATTATGTATATCTTTCTATCAACCACTCTCCCTTTCTATCTATCCATCTCTCACCTTCGGGGAGAGAGAGAGAGAGAGAGAGAGAGAGAGAGAGAGAGAGAGAGAGAGAGAGAGAGAGAGAGAGAGAGAGAGAGAGAGAGAGAGAGAGAGCACTTGAATAGGCAACAACATCATATATTTGACCACCAAGAGGGTAACATTTTTTACCCTTGTGGTCAATATGTCAAGATATTTGACATATTTGACAAGTTACACCCTCCCCCCACACTCAAGGAGACTGGGAAAAAGACAAGGGAGAAGATTTATTTAGCTAAGATCTTACTAATTCGCTATATTTTCTTTAATGAATTGATAATTTGCTGTTTTAAATTAATATTAATATTTGAAGATTAATAAATCATTTATTCATCATACAAAACAAATAATCATACTACATGTTACATAAGCATAAAAATTCTCTCACCTCAGAGAGAGAGAGAGAGAGAGAGAGAGAGAGAGAGAGAGAGAGAGAGAGAGAGAGAGAGAGAGAGAGAAATTATATTTATTATTTAATATTATTTAATCTTATTAAACTTAATGCTAATATTTGAAAATTAGTACTGTAAATCATTATTTTATCATAAAATGTACCCTCTAAAAATGCTTACACTCTCATCCGGAAACACTTTTATATTACTTTAATGTATTTTCAATATTACTTTAACATAATTTTAATATTTCTATCACTTTAATATCATCTCAATGGTATCAATTCTGAGCTATAATGGGTGAAAAAGAACCAGTTTAAGAGCTCGGCTGCCACTAGGGTTTGCTATGAGGAGGTCCCTTCTGTACTATAAAGGGCTCCCTCCTCAACCTATGGAGAGGAGAAAAACAGTTTTTTACCATCTGTTTCTTTCCACAAGTTTCTCTCTCTCTCTCTCTTTCTCTCTCTGAGTTATTATTTAATCTTACTGCGTATTATTTAATCTTACAGCATTATTATTATTCTTATTATTACTTTTATTATTTAATCTTATTAATCTTAATATTAATATCTGAAAATTAGTAAATCCTTATCATAAAAAAATGTATTTAATCATGAAAGCATCAAAATACACTAATTAGTAAATATTTCTCGATGAAAAAGTCCGCGAATTGCCAAATTTTTTGCGATTAATTGGGGATAAGTTCCACAGAAAAATCAGCAATTTGGTGAGTCCATGAATCGCAAGAATGTGAACAGCAGGGGTTTACTGCGTTGGTGCGAAATAGAAATATTGATTTGAGGGTTTTCGCCTCCGGACTGAGCAACGAAATGTTTTTTCAAATCAGGTACTCTTAGTGGGTACACCACTCGCTTACCAGCATCCCTTGCATTATTGTTACTGTTTCTTTATTAATTTACACTGCTATAAACTCTAAAAATTATGCTAAAGCTTTTACTGTCCCACGTTTGTATTAATAAACAGCTATTTGCCAATGTTAGTTACTGCAAAACACACATTTACTAAGAGTTGCATTAAAGCTGTCTTGTTAAAAACTTGTTTATTTTCAATGTAATTCCATAAACAAAAATCAAATGCATTTTTATTCATCCGTCATGCAATGGAGAAGAAAGTGTTGAGAAAGTATGCCACTAATTTGAAGCAGCAGGTATTATAGCTGTGGCTAAAGAAACAAATAATGAGCAGACTCCTTGAACGTGACTTCGAAGGTTTCTTTCGTGAGGACCAAACCGTAGAGGAGATCGTGTCATTTGGCAAAACCATGGGGCTGGAGGTAGACCACAGAGACAAACGAACTGATTGACGAACACGAGGAGCTGACAGTGGTTGAATTGAAGGAGATGCTCGAAGAGACAAAGAGGTGAGTTAGAGGAACTTTCTTCATCCAAAGATGAGGTGGAAACAGTGCTGACTTCACCACTTTGTTTGATGGTGTGGGAATGAGTTATTTTTACAGAGTGCTAAAAAACTGCAAAAAGCAAGTGTCACTCGATAGGTATTTTACCATAACAAAAAGAACTGATTTGGGAAAATCAAGTGTAAGTGAAAGCAAACAGGCAAAACATAGTGAAAGAGAAAAAACATCCGAGCCCGGTCCCAGTGGCACATCTGGGAAGTCAGTGACAAGTGGGCCCCCGTCCCCCACCCAATAACACCATCCCCTCCCTCACCTCCCTGCCACCTCACTAACATTGTCTGGAACACTCGCTAGAGGAAGATTCTCTTTCGATTTTATTTGTTACTGTATTGCATTTGATTATTTTTACATACATGGTATCATTATGTTAAATTTATTCTTTTATTTCTTTAATACGAATTGTTACTGCTTTTATGTACATACAGTACAGTAATGTTTTTACTGTCTCTTCTCCTTCCCTCCTTAACTAAGTGCTCCCTCCCTTATCTCAAGTCAGCTGTGCATCACCACAGTGACATAATTTTGTTCATCTTTTATGTTAAATTTTACTGTGAAATGCGTTCTTCTTTTTATTTATTTTGTTGAATATGGTTATCATTGAATGATACATTGCGCATGCACTTAAAATAATTGTATTGAAGTGGGTACAAAGGGTTGATATGGGTGAAATTCTTGAGTGTGGGACGAATTAATTGAGTTCCCATTATTCCTCATGGGAATATTCAGATCAATATACAGTAAACCGCCCGTATTCAAGGGGGATGGGTACCGGACCAACCCCCTCCCCGCAAATAGCTAAAATCCACGAATACTTAAAACCCCTCTAAAAACACTTAGAACTGCCTATTTTGATAGCTTAAACACAAGAAAAGCCCTGTAAAAATGCTTATACCTGAGTATTTTAATAATTTTATCACAAAAAGTGCATTTAGTCATGAAAATATGAACATACAGTAACTAGTGAATATTTCTCAGTGAAAAAATACTGTGAAAGGGCAAATTTTCCATGAATAATGGGTAGATACATTCCACAGAGAAATCTGCGAATACATGAGCCCTCGAATCGTGAGAATGCAAATACGGGGGTTTACTGTACAAACATTTGATATACAAATTGTAATTTGGAATTAATTAAATTCATATACCGAGGAGCTATGGTGCGTGTGTGTGTGTCAAAGGAGGGCAAAAGTTTTGCCGCAGTTGGCTGCCATTTCAGTGTTAATGAGAGCACAGTGAGATATATCAAGAAGAAAGAGGCGGAGATACACAAGTCTGTGAGTATGAGCTACTTCAGTAGTGCAAAGACAGTTGCGACAGTGCGGGATAAAACAATCGTGAAAATGGAATCTGCTCTGGCAATCTGGATAAAGGACTGCCGGAAGAAAAACGTGCCCCTCGACTCCAACATCATTCACGAGAAAGCACGACAACTCTACCAGCAGTTATCAACTGCTAAGGAAGGCGACGACGTAGTACAGGCAGAGGAAGGCGTTGAAGAAGGCGAATTAGAATTTTTAGGCTTTGATGAACCAGCAGAAGAAGAAGGGGGGGAAGAGCCCCAAGCAGGACCATCATCAGCGCCTCAAGGTTTCCAGGCCAGCAAGGGGTGGTTCCACCGATTTCAAAAGCGGTTCCACCTAAAGTCTGTTACTCTGCATGGGAAATCAGCATCTGCACACATTGAAGCAGCCGCGAGATATCCGGAGGCCTTCAAGAAGATCACTTAGGAAAAGGGCTACCATCCAGAGCAGGTGTTCAATATGGATGAGACTGGCCTGTTCTGGAAGAAGATGCCTTCCCGGACATACCTTATGAAGGACAAGCTAAAACCTCTGGATTCAAGGCCCAGAAGGATAGGGTTACCCTCATCATGTGTGGGAATGCAGCTGGTTTCATGCTTAAACCAGGCCTCATTTACAAAGCTGCAAACCCCAGGGCCCTCAAGAATAAGAACAAGGCATTGCTTCCTGTGTTCTGGATGCATAACCCTGAGGCCTGGATCACCAAAGTCCTCACAGAGTACTGGTTCCATCAGAGCTTCATCCCTCAAGTTAGGCAATACCTGAATGATTACTTGGGCATGGAGTTCAAGGTGTTGCTGATTATAGATAATGCTGGTGGCCACCCTCTCGATCTTTCTTACAAGGGAGTCCAGTTTGAGTTCCTCCCTCCTAACACCACCTCTCTCCTCCAGCCTATGGACCAGGGCGTGATCCGTGCCTTCAAGGCACTCTATACCGGGAACTCCCTCCAGCACCTTGTAAATGCAATGGACAGTGACAGTGAATTTACGCTAAAAGAATATTGGCGTAAATTCACGATTGCCACGTCTGAGCAGCATCAGCCGATCACTGAATGACATGAAGAAGGAGATCCTGAATGCATGCTGGAACAAGTTGTGGCTGGAGTGTGTTCATGATTACAGGGGCTTCTCTCCTCAAGAAATTCAACATTCGGCCATTAATAAGGCTGTCCAGTTGGCGAGGATTCTAGGTGGGGAAGGCTTCGAGGACATCACCGAGGATGAAACTGGCACCCTTATTGATGCTCACTCTGACCCCCTGACGGACCAGGATTTGGAAGAGCTGACGAAGTCTGCCAGTGAGGAAGAAGATACGCCAGGTTCAGGGGAGGAGCAGGAGGAAGAGGAGAGCGGCCTGACTTTGGAACGTCTGTCCCACATGAAGAGAATGATTCAGGATCTGCAGGAGTATGTTTCAACATGGGATCCTTTTATGGAACGCTCCTTAAAGTTTTCAAACATGCTTGATTCAGCATGGGAGCCCTATAATCAAACCATCACCACCATGAAAAAGCAGCAACAGCAGCTGCCTATCACCATGTTCATCAAACGGACGATGAAGGCCCCTCCAAAGCCTCCCAAATCACCCGAAGAAGTGCCTCCCAGTCGCCTGAAGTAGTGCCTCTCGAATCGCCAAGAAATGCCTCCCCAACCGCCTGAAGTCGTGCCTCCCAAATCAACTGAAGAAGTGCCTCCTGAAGGTGAAGAGGCACCCTCAGATGAGTTGTAACAACTCTGCTTTGCTGTGCAGTCATATCTTCATCATTATTCATCGCACTGCACAGCTAATTCATCATCATCATCTTTAATCAACATTCATCGCTGGTGAGTACCCGTGTGATTTACGTATGTAGTAATCTTAATATATAAGTACAGCAGTACGAAATTTTTTAAAATGTGCATGAATTTTTAAATAAGTTTTTGTCTCTCTTTTTGTGAATTACGTATACGTAAATACCAATGTTCCCTCCAAAAAGAAAATGGGACGGCTTATAACTGTATGAAAGAAAATGTGTGACTGAATAAGTAGGGGGGACTGGATTATTTTCACCTACAGCTGTAAGCCATACAGTACGTACGTATAAATGTAACGATGAAATGTTTAAGATGACTTGGAAATTATATTAATTAGTATCATTTCAAAGATTAATACAGTAATAAGGTACAGTTTAATGTATATTTGATGTAGGCTGGTATTTTTAGGCATACTTTGGTGTTTGACCCTTCATGGTAGACAGGTATAAGCGTTTTTAGAGGGGCATTGTAAGCATTCGCGGATTTGACCTAATCGCAGGGGGGTGTGGGACGCATCGCCCCCCGCGAATACGGGGGGTCCACTGTATCGTGAAAAACAAAAGTCGAAGCTAAATAAGCTAATGCAATTAGTGCAACTGCTACCAAGACACGGAATACTTCACCAAATAATGATGAAAATCATCCGGCAAATTATACTAAGACAAAACAAAGCTGAAATTACCAACCATGTTAAGCTGTCAACCGGCAGAAACAAATTGGGCTCGTTAGTAGTGTTGTACCAATCCCCCCTGAAAGTGGGCGGGGCGAGTTACCTACACCAAAATACTGGAACGCTACTGCGAATTTTCAAATTTAAGCTGCTGATAAATGAAATGTAATAGCTATGTAGTTACTTGGTAAGTTACTTATATATAATACAGTAATTAGTGAATATTTCTCAGTGAAAAATACAGCGAATGGGGAAATTTTCCGCGAATGATGTGTATATGTTCCATAGAGAAATCAGCGAATAGTTGAGTTCGCGAATTGTGAGAAGGGGGGGTTTACTGCACTTGTCCATGGCAGTGAAAACAAATAGAATGGTTGTCAAATTTAAATGAAATCAACCTAGTATTATAACCTTGGCTGCAATACCGGTTACTGGTCACACTCGTGTCTGACGTGGTAGTCCAAAAATTGAAAAAAGTTTAACTAAGCTATGAAAATATAGCTCGGAGGCTACCAAATGAAAGAATACTTCATAAAATCCTTCGACAGATGCTGAACGACCAATGTTTGGTCATCAAGTGGCAGAAACGAACTGAGCTCTTCAGCTACTTTGTACCTATTCTTCCCCGATATTGGGCGGGGCACTTACCTGCACTAAAACAAAAGAGCGCTACCGCAAATATTCAACTCTTAAGCTGCCATTTAAAGTAGAAACTATAGCTTTGTATTTACTTGGTAAGTTTCATATATAAAAATGATGTTTAAGCATAATGAGAGAGTGAATATCTCATTAACTGTCAATTTTTGAGAGATTTTATATGATTTACATATAATTACATTAATGTGACGGGATATCAGCATACAACTCCAACATTCAGTTGTGGGAGCCACTTGAGAATGACGGACTCTCGTTCCATCGACGAAAACAAACCTAACCTTTCCTAGATTGGCATGTCCTGACCTAACTAGACCTGGTAATCCTACATTTTAGGGGTCCAACTTCACTGCTCCCTTGTCTGTGTATAAGTTTTCTTTCGTATTTTCAATTTCTTCTTTCAACATATCTGCAAACAGAAGTCTATTTGCTATGAAATTAGCAGTTTATCTGCTTACAGAAGCAGAGATTTATGATTTTCTCAAAATTCTATAGGTCCGTATCCCCTAAGGCATGTTTTTATTTCTGTTCCCCCTTTATTCCCTCTGTTTTTTACAATCTCTGCCTCTGTAAGCAGATAAACTGCTCATTTTTTCATTGTTTTCCATGATTCAATAAATATTTGATAACTCTGTGTGCTGATCTTGACTTTACGTCATGCAGTGAATTTGGACCCCTAACTTGTAAGATTACCCTAGACCAGGGGTTCCCCAGCTTTTCTTAGCATGAACCCATTCAGCACTTTCAACTGTTCAGTGCAGAAGCGGGAACCATAACCTGAGGCACAGAAGAGGTCACCATCATGGAGGGTCCTGGCTGGGACAGCAGGACCACGGAAAAGCCAGGAAGCAGAGCCACTGCATGCTGAGATGCCGGCACAGCGTTCGCCTGGGTCCCCCGGTGAGACGAGACAGTCACTGGCACCTTGGTGAAAGCTGTCAGAGTTACAGTGCTGGTGGTAGCAGTAGCCACAGGCGTGAGTTACAATCGGAGTGCCAGTCAAATGAGCAAGGAGGCCCTCCAGTGATGGAACGCCAGGAAGAACCAGGTTGAACTCAGGTCTGTAGTCTGCTCCCCGAGAAAAGCCACTACAGGCAGTCCCCAGTTATCGGTGGGGGTTCTGTTCTGAGGGTGTGATGATAACCGCAATTTTCAGGGCTTATCGGTGCCGAAAGATTTTCAGTTATCAGCGCCTCTGTCAGGTATCGGCACCAATACCCAACTATTGGCGGCGATAAGGCAGAAATTGGTGATTTTTGGAGCTGAAAATTGCTGATTTTCGTAGTTAGACAAGCGCCATGAAACCGGATCGCCGTTAACCCAGCCCGCCGTTAAACGAGCACTGCCTGTACTGACAAACCTGAAGAAAAAGATGGGTCAATGGAGGGAGTCTCTACTCACTCTGGGGGGGAAAAATTCCCCCCTGGCATGAGGAGAGGCCCCAAGAAGAGGTTGTACTGATCGTTTGGCCCCCCTCCCCCTGTTGTTCCATGCCAGGCAAAGTGAGCGAAGAAGTTGAAGGGGAGTCCTCTCCCGAAGGAAAGGCAGCCAGAAGAATAAGTTTGCCAGGACAAAAAAACAATCCTGAAGGATTAGCCACCACGCGAGTCATCGGGGGTGGATAACCCTCAGACAATGCATTGGAAGGCTTTCTCAGGTGACCGGAGCAGATACTCGCGAACACACACGCTCCCTGAAAGAGGAGCAAAGGGCATGCAGATCCACATCAGTACACTTCTTCCCACCAACCCCAGGGCACAAATGCTGGGAGAAGGCAGGCTTACGAGGTTTATTTCCTTCATGAGACTGCATATTGAAAACAAATATACAAAGTAATCACAACAGGGAAAAAAAGAAAAGATTACACTGGAAAACAGCTCGACAGCAGTCAGGGCAGAGAGCAAGAAACACATCTGCATTGCAAGACAGCCGAAAGCAAATTGGAATGTTTACATTCAGGCAGGCGGGTCTCCCATCTCCCAGACGGTAGTTAACTGCCTAACCACCTTGTTCTAAAGCTCAACAGCCGTTTCCGGCTTCGCTGAAAGTAATTCCTAATGTAAAGGAACGATGGCCTGTATATCGTGTTGGAACAAACATGGATTTAGTTGTGTTAGTCTGCTTCCATCCTCCAATTAATACCAGAATAAAACAACACAGGTTAGGGAAGCGGTAGAACTATAGACCAGCTCCGTATGGGGTATTACCTTGGAAATTCACTTTTTCTGTAGTATTTTGGCTGCTTATAAAAATTTATCATTATTTTTTGGCAGCTGACTATAATTAACCTGTAATTAACCTCAGAACTGATATACTGTATATTATTGTATGCTGGCCATCCTGGAATGCTATCCTGCATGCGCAGTGTTATACGGGAACTTTTGGTAAAAAATCACAATTTTTGAAAGTAAATTATATCTTTCCTAACTATACAAACCTGAGGTCCTTTACATTAGGAATTACTTTCAGCGTAGGCTGGAAATGGCCGTTAAACTCTTGAGCAAGGTGGTTAGGCAGTAACTACCTCCAGGTAGGCAGGAATACCTGCCTGCCTGGATGTAAACATTCCAGTTTGCCTTTCGGTCCAGGTTCAGATTGAGGGGAGGCATGAGGTGGGCATAATATGTAATGCAAAGGACCTCAGGTTTGTATAGTTAGGAAAAATACAATTTACTTTCAAAAATTGTGATTTGTTCCGACACGATATACAAACCTACCGTCCTTTACATTAGGAAGACTCACTGGTTGGAGGGAGGAATCTGAGTGAGTCTCCTGAACTGACTGGAGTTCTGCACACCTGGGCTACTCCTCCTGGTCGAAAGAGCGAGGAGAGTACCGAGCCTCTGACATACTGATCGGAGCGTAGGAACTGCAAGATCAAATGTCAGATACTGGACCTTTTTGCATGAGTGAGGAAACGTAACTCATACGAAATAGGCTGAAAGAATCTTAGTCAGAGGCAGTAAGGGAAAGCCAGTCTCTCCCTCCTCCCCTTGCTAGAGGAAGGAGCGGAATTGCTTCTATGATTCTATAAGAAAAATAGAACGGGTGCTCGATGTGTAGTCTTACCGCATCAGCGCCAGGTCCAGCAAGTATTGGTTTGAGTCCTATTCTCATCCCTAAGGAGGAGAAGTAGAAGGACGGGGAAGGAGGAGGAAGAGAGGCCAGTCACTCTCAGTACCCTTCTCATTTCCAGAACCAACACCTTAGGCGAGATGCTACTAGTCCTCTTGAAGGAGCCAGGTAAGAAAACACATGTTGAGCAGCCACCACAGGGCCAAGGAAAAAAGGTTCCAAGGGCCTGTGGGCAAGACCATAGGAAGACAAGAGTGTGGTCTATGAGACCACATCTTGCTTCCAGACCAACAGAAACTTCCGGAATGCGAGGGATGGACCAAGCCATTGACTTCGTGAGTTCTCAGGTGGAAGGTACCGGTATCGTCGTTGTCAGCTGCCAAGTACCTCCTTCGATTGCTTCATGAAGCCAGGAGGAAGATGTGTCCTTAGACACTTCTTCCTTGGGAGAGAGATTGTAAAAGCGTAAATGTCGACGACATCCAGGTTAGGAGTGTCAAGCCTTTTCGGAAAGTACCACAGCTCCCTGAAGGACAAAGTGACGAATGATCTGGATCATCGACACAAAGCCCAAGGAGGAGGGGAACAAGGACTCGAACCCGACAATAGATGCCGAAGGATTCGGAGTCCACCTACGACATCCAAGAAGGAGTTGTCCACCTACGACATCCAAGAAGGAGTTGTCCACCTACGACATCCAAGGAGTCGTCCACCTACGACATCCAAGAAGGAGTCGAGGTATTGATCCCCTTCACCTGTTCTTCCATCTTCTACGCCAAGGCTGGAGCAAGATGAGAGATGGTCCTATGAGGGCACATCTCTATCCAACGACTCTTGTATGGGTGCGTGCAGCATGGGACAGGGACCCTAAAAGAGAGTCACATGCCATCCAGGGAACAGTTCCCTGGGACAGCAAGACCAAAGAAGCTTCTCATCCACACCTCAATATCGAGTGAGGAGAAGAAGGCTACTTCAGATAGAAGACTAGGTTGCAAGGGCCTACGTTCTTCACAGATGAAAGGGAGAGAAGCAACCCTCGGTGGAGAAGACAAGGAAGTTCAGACTTGAAGAGTGACTCTGGCCCAAGAGGAAGTTCCGTCAACGACACTCTCCAGCGAAGATGGCTCCATTCCCTGGGAGTGTTGCAGAGGACTTCAAGAGATATCCAGCTATATCCGCTGCCGTTCAGCGAGAAAGCCTATGCTTGCAAGGGAAGCTGGAAAGTCCCAGTCCCGAACAAGCTGGATTGTACTGCCAAAAGAACCGCTTCCTGTGTAGCTGCTACAGGAGGTTGGGTCAAGCAGAACTCTTCTCGATGCCTCAGCTATCATGTAAGGCATCTGTCTGTAACTCAGGGTGAGCAATGCTTGAGAACCCTTAGCGAAACAAGACAAATACAGAGGGAAAAACGTAGATATCAAGTTTCCCAGAAAGACAGCATGCCTCACCGTAGCAGCCCCTGGGTCTGGTATGAAGGAACGAGAAAAACTACCGACTTGTCGTGCAGGGAGGCAACAGAAGGACGGTAGGGATTTCTCAGTCGAGCAGTCTCTTCGTGAATCTTCGAGTGAGCAGCACGTTCCGTCCCGATCACTCAGACCCAAGGCCAAGCTCGCCTACCAATACATCCCCACAGGGAATGCATCTGGCTAATCGAGATGTTGAGTGTGCTATAGAACACTCGAGTACCTGCAAATGTCAACAGATGAAACAGGAGGAAAAAACGATTCCTCCTGTTTGTTGGCAAATGCCACTACTGTGGTTTTGTTGTTCAACGAACCGCTGAGTGTTGCAAAACTCACCCTGAATTTTCAGAAGGCCAATAGGCTGCCTTGAGCCCAGGATGGTGATAAGAAGGTACTAATCGTCTCGGTCCCACACCTTCACGACAAAGTCTTACAAGTATGCGCCTATTCCGTAAGTAAACACACGATGTCAGGGGAATATGCAAGCATATTCAAAGGTTCCTTCAATCAAGCATTAGCCTAACTCTTTCCTCATGCTTCGAAGAGGAAAGAAGGATGGAGGAATGGAGGCAGACCCCCATTCTCCACTATGGGGAAGCTTCTGCAAGATGACAGGATACCGAGACAATTAGCTCTAGCTGGGCTGGCATTTCCCGAGTCGGGAGCATGGGAGAGGAAGCGGGATGGAAGTTTGATGAAAAGAATTGCCGAGACCTAAGGGAAATAGATACTTCTCCTGAAGGAATCCATTCCCAGGTCTCGGCAATGTCGCTGCCACCTCCAGAGACTCGATAAGTATCATTTCATCCAGGAATCTGCAGTAGGAGAACTTCTTCCCGGTCGATACTTCTTTCTCTCTTCCCTTCTTCCCTCCTCCCTTATGGGAAAGAGGGTGGAAAGATACACAGTTATGCGCACTTTCCTAGAAGGGAAGGAAGAAGAGGGATGTGTGTTCTGCAATCTTCTACCGAAGCCTGGGACTTCTTAGGAGTTGAGGAGGCTGGCTTGAGCTCGAGGTCGAGTTGAGATGACTAAGACCCCAAGGTCCTGGCCATTGTCCACAGAACAAGGCAGTGCCCTGGTACGACCCTTGATTACTGAGGTATCTGGCAAATCCCTGCAAGAGAAAGGCAGAACTAAGTAAAGGTTTGTTCCTAAGGGTCAAGCCAACTCGGGGCTTACGAAACCGGAGATCCGAATTGGGACAAAGTCCTTCTTCTTGGCACCAGAATTGCCCACAGAACTGCAGTCGGCCAGACCCTCCGAGGCAAGAAGAATTCGTATTCTGTCAAGGCAGGGGAGAAGCTTGGTGTCTCGACCTGAATGAACTCCTTCTCCGAAGAAAAGAATTCATCTGGTTGAGAACACTCTTGGAAGCAAGGACCGCGGTGGCCCCCAACACTCTTGGCCCCTCGGGAACTGCAAGGGTTGTGAGTGATGAAGATTATTTATTGGGGGAGTCGAGATCCTGTCCTGGGGATCCTCGCGCTTATGAATCAGCGTGAAGTTCTCCGAAAAATGAGGGCGATAGCAACATGAAGAGGAAGATCCTCGCTGCTTCCGAAGTGTGAACTCCTGTACCTCTCTCCTTGGAGGGAGACCTCAACAGATAACATGAAACCCTCCTCGGCTACCTGGTTGTACTATGAGACAATCGGGGGACAAACACCCAAAGCATGCCAGGAAGCCAAACTGTGAAGAGCTCTCTCCGTCTGTCTTGCACCTCTCGGAACAACAGATAAGAAAAGAGAACAGGTGAGGAGAAAGAGTACCCTTACCTGTTCTGCCAGTAAGACCAGCAGGAGAGGCGGACCGTGGGCGATAACCAACCAAAGGAGATTACCACCACACGGGCTACGAAGAGCACTTGTGCCGTGGCAAAGCGCTTTCCTGGGAAGAGCAGGAAGTTCACTCGAACAGAGCTGAGAACCTGATTCGGAAAAAACAAAGTGATGCTGAGACAAGCCGCACCGAACTGCGTCGATCACACGAACGCAATCCAGACTGGGAGGTATGCGGTGGACTGGGAGGCAGGCGGGGCGAGCCGAGCTGAGCCAGTCTCGCAAGCGCGACCAGGGGCTGGGCGGGGCGAGCAAGCCGAGCCAGTCTCACAAGTGCGACCAGGGCCCGAGCCGAGCTGAGTTGATCGTGTGAACACAATCGGAACTGGACAGGCCGGAACTCATTGCCGTGAACTATTGCTAGTTCCCGAACTCTAAACTCCTTTGAGGCTCCTCGAGAAGAAGGTTTAAAGGGGAATTCTGTGTCTGCTATCCTGCATGCTCGAACCCTAAGGTTCAAGACACAAGGATGAAACCCAGCCAAGCAACCGAAGCAGCTGGTGGGCAGTATCGAGACACCTGGCGTCTCGGCACCAAGACACCTCGGTGTCTCGGCACTTTCTCTTGTCCTGTGCCTCTTGTCAGAAAAGCGCTCGTGATTCACAGAATTCGAGCGACCCATGAGACTCCCAAAATCGGGAGCGGCTGCTTTCAGTTTCCTAAGAAATCAAAAAGAGCCAGGCACGGATCCAGTCTTGGATGCAGACTTCCAAGACTGGCAAAGAGGGCGTGGCCTCGAGAGGCAGCGCTCTTGCGGCCCCCGAAACACCAGACCCCACAGGAGAATGCGAATCAGGTCCCACCTGAGGGCGGGAAGAGCCAAAGAGAGAACGTCTCCCAGAGGAGAGTCAGTACCTTAGAAGTCCCGAAGGGAATCTCTTCCCTGCTTCTTCTAGTGTTCGAACTGATAGGATCGAGACACCAGACTGGGAACCCGACCGAGCACTGGCAAGCACTCAGGGAGCGCTTGTGGTGCTGGCAGGAAGAGCTGAGGCACCTGGGTGCCTCAGCCCTTTCTCTTGCACTGCTCCACAACTGGGCCGGGGAGAGTACTCTCCAGACCAGATCGGGATACTTGATATTCCATAGAGTCTTGAGTGGCTCGCGAACAAGCGCCTGAAGCAGCCCCTGTCTTAGAGACGGAACCTCTAGGACTGGGAATGGGATCGCAAACAGAGATCTGTGCACCCGCGGCTCCTGATGCAAAAAAAAACCCAGGGCTATGTGAATCAGTTTCCTAACCCAAAGGTCGGGAAGAGCTAACGAGAGACCCACTGCCTCCTTGGAAGGAGGCAGTCCCTAGATGTCCAAGGGCATCAAGGGTAAAGAATCAGCCTTCCTCTCCCTCGGCCGACGAAGGTCTGTCCGGATTCCGGGACCCCCTTGGACCTCGGGAGAGGAAGGGAAGAGGAAGCAGAAGACGAAATCAAAGATAAGCTGAAGAAGACGGCGGCTACTTCCACAGGGCGACTTCCTTCACCTTCACTCCAACATCTTCTATAGGCTGCTGGGCACGAAACATCATAACCTCCAGGGCAGCTAGGCAGGGACACAACAGAAGCGGCCCAGGACATGACCACCAGGAGAAGGAGCAGGCACGATCAGGACAGCAAATGCAGGAGCTACGGCAGCAGTTCAGAAAGCAGGAGCTACCACACAGCCAGGAACGTCGCTTCCACAGGGCGACTTCCTTCACCTTCAATCCAACAACTTCTACAGGATGGCGGACATCGTAACCTCCAGGGCAGCTAAGCAGGAACACAACGGAAGCGGCCCCCGGCACAACCACCAGGAGAAGCGGCAGGCACGATCAGGACAGTCGATGCAGGAGCAATGGCAGCGGTTTGGAAAGCAGGAGCTACAGCAACGGCCAGGAATGTCACATGAAAGTCACCAGCAGTGACAGACACGATCAGGGCAGCTGCAGCAGGAGACCAGGAAGAGCCGCCCAGAGACTGTCGTTGAGTTAACAGGAGCATAACACACGAAACAGCAGGAGCTGATGGACCACAGATATGCTACAGGTAGTGCCATGGCATACAAGAAGGCCAGCAATGACAGCGATCGATCCACATCGGCGGGAACAGAGTTGAAACGATTCCAACCAAGTACTGTGGTCAGTCCCGAAGCAACAATGAATGAATGTCGGGAATCCATCATGCAAGATATCCCCTGAGATATCCCGCCAACTACTGCTGTGTCTGCAGTGCTCACTGTCAACCTGAAAGAAAAAGCAAAGATGAATCATAGAGGGAGACTCCTCTCACTACGACGGGAACTGCCCTACGCAGCGAGAGGAGGCCCTAGAAGAGGTCACCCAACCGCCGGCCCCCCTCCCCGTGGTCTTCGCCTGACAAGCGAGCGAAGAGGGCGAAGGAGAGATAAGGAAGAATCTACAGGGAAAGGGAAGGACGGAGGGGAGGCCACCAAGGGCACCGTGGAAGCGGAGCATAAACCAACGATGCTCGCAACCTTCCCCCCACTGCAACTCTAAGCACAGCCGGCGAAAACAAAACTCAGCACAAGTAGGAAGGAAGTATTCATGCCCCTTGTACATGGAGGGCGGCAGCCCAAGATGAGAAGCTAATTCTTACATCCCGATCAATGTAGGGGAGCGAAGATATTACGTCCCAATCTAATATCTCCGAACGTACAGGGGAACGCCTTCAGTATCTAAATAGGGGCTACTGGAAGAGAAACATTACCACTCGGTTACGCTTCTCTAAGTACGCCCTTGGCTGTCAAACCCAAGACAGTGCAGGGGAACGGCAGCTTATGCAAGGTTATCACAAATTGTGGGTTTGTATGAATAAATATCAAACACACACACGTATTATATACACAAAATACAGAAAGATCCCACTGGGATAATAAGAGCTTAACAACAGTCAGGCAAGGAGATCCAAAACCATGTCTGCAACACATGATGGCCGAAAGCAAACTGGAATGTTTACATCTGGGCAGGCGGGTATCCCCGCCTACCTGGCGGTAGTTACTGCCTAACCACCTTGCTCAAGAGTTTAACGGCCGTTTCCAGCCTACGCTGAAAGTAATTCCTAACGTAAAGGACCGACGGTTCGTATATCACGTAGGAACAAGTAGTTTCCTTCCCTTGGGGGTCTGCCAGCCCCCCCCCACCAGCTATGTAACACGGCCTGTTAGGTTAGGGTACTTTAGTAAGTAAGTTCCTTTTATAATAGATTTCCTTAGCCAATCCCTTCTCGAACATATGGCTCCCTAGCGACAACATGACGGGAGGGTCTTTCTCCCAGCGACTTCCCCCACCCGAAACCCCGCGTTCCCAAAGGGTCCCCAACCAGGTTGGATAACCAGTTACGAGGTTAATAATAGATGACCGACAACGAAGAACGCCAAGTCCTTCATCAGCAACACTAAAATGTTTGACCCACGAATTGTGAACTACGGTTTTAAACGTGGCCCCCGAAACGGCAGGCAAGGCGCCACCCGGCCGCCCGCCCCCCCGCCCCGGCCGCGACCCACGGGAGCGAAGGAGCTGCCTGGCGGAGGGAAGCTCTCGGAATGAAGATGCCAACTACTGGCTCGACCTCGTAGGCTAACAAGAGGCCATTAGGCCAGGCTACACCGAGCTACTGACGGACGTCAGACGGGCCACAGTACAGTACTGTATCAACCTTCTAATGCCTACTGTAGTAGATACCACCCGGAAAACACACCACAAAAAGTAATCACTCCCCAAATATAACTCTCTCTCACAACCAGACTCACATTTCGAGGGATATTTAAGAACGTGTAGTAGTCGTCGTCTTCGTGCAATTCATCCATTTCTTCAGACATCCTCCTCTGGATGGCAAATCTTCAGCCGATTGACGGAGGGTGCGACGGCCGACGGACTGTAGTGTCCTGTGTTGTGTTATCTTCTTCTTCTTCTTCTTTCACATTACCGCGACTGAATTTTGCACCGAAAGTTAAATGCCTGGCTGAATGTACGGATTATTATTTTAATCTCATTTTTTGAGAATCGTGTATAAATGGGTCTGAAATATTGAAAGCTTTCAGTGCTTAATTCACGGCAGTTGCGTGCATGCTTTTATATCAGCTCGGCGAGGCTTTGTGCCGAAATTTAAAATTCATCCACGTCCCTGACCTGATTATCATTCTTTGTTCACGAGTTACTTAATGCAGACATATAAAAGTTTCTTTATATTATTTGTTTTCTACCGCAACCAAGACGCCTAATCGGAAGTGACAGTCTTTTTAACGGTTACATAAAGATAATTCTTCCATGCATTAGGTAGGTCGGATACTGTGAATATGTTATGCTGTGTGTGCGTGTTTAGCCTATACCTAAAGTGGATGAAACCTAAAATAAGAAAAAATGTTTTTTCGTGTGTCCGTTTCGTATTTTCGAAAGAATACAGTCCAAGAAAAAATATTATAAATAGAATGTTGTGTGACGGTGTTAGTAGCCTACATGAAATTTTATGCATACACACACACACACACACACACACACACACACACACACACATATATATATATATATATATATATATATATATATATATATATATATATATATATATATATATATATATATATATATATATATATATATATATGAATACCACAGGAAATTGACAGGTAGAAGTTCAGTACCGTTAAGTGCGATTACGTGTTTATTCACGCATCTTCGAGGTAAAAATGAGAGTCAATTGAAAAGGTTACAAAAAGAACAAGAGTACTAGATGGTTAATTGTCAAAGGGTAATAAATAAACAAAGTAATAAATCCAAGATAATCCGGGATCACGCGGTCACAAACTAAGTGCATCAAATCGCCTTGTAAAGTCCCCGTTCAACGCGTTCTCTGTAGAGAACATCCCGTTTTCTGCGGTGTCTTTTCATCGACCTAAGGTCGATCGGAATATATATTTATCATCATAATTGTAAATTGTGTACATGTTGTCTTTCTAAACAATCATGTTTTATGTACAAGTAACGAGTTATTTATGTTATATGTCAGACATTGTTGATCACTATGTTCTCTGTATGAACCTGTCCTGTTTTTTAAGGAATTAGTTTGACCTCAGGTCACCTGTAAATATTTGTACCAGCGGTCTCTGCGAACTGCGCAGACGTCCGCATCCCACTTCATAAGCAACTAGTTTTCATCAATAAACTTTACGGGCTACTCTATGAGCAAGAGCCCGTGCTGGCATAAGGCCAGCTTAATAAAAAAAAAATCAATAAACCAGCAGTACTTGTCTTCCTGTTCATTACTTCACACCTCTCACACAATGGTGACCCCTGGAGTGGTTCCCAGAAGCCATTAACGGACCCAAATGGTGACTAAATCTTGGCCCAATGAACCTAACCCACGCCCCTAGGACTAACAGGTCGCCAGTGTCATTAGCAGACCTACATGGCACGCTCCCCCAGCTAGCATGTATTGGCGTGGGTGTTCCCACACACTCCAAGTGAGAGTGCGAAAAGAGCATGGACGGAAATATTCCCAAGCACGTACAAATTACCCAACCTCTCGGAGGCAGACGCCTCCCTCTCGCAACCCCCTCCTGCGCACACCTCCACACTGGTACCGCCGCCCCACGGATGGCCCCCCTGATGGACCAACCAAAGATAGCCCTTAGCATAAGGCTACCGCCATTCACCAGGGAGAATGCAGCATCTTGGTTCTACAGGATCGAGGGGTAATTCAGAATAGCAGGCCTGATGAGGTGTTGAAGGCAGAAATCACCATTAACACCCTCCTGGAGGAGATATATAAGAAGATCGCCCCTTGGTTGATGACGACGTCGGTCCCCGCCACCTTCCAAGAACTGAAATCCACTCTTGTCGGGACCTGCTCCCTGCTGGTCTCTGAGAGAGCTGCCTGCGCCCTTGACCTCGCCCTCAACCCCTGGCAGGAGGGAAACCTCTTGGAAGTGTGGCACACCCTCCAGGACCTCCTCCTCCTCCCTGAGACTGACGGCAGTGGCAGACACAAGGAAATCAGTCTGTCGAGGGAGATCTTCCTGTGGCAGCTACTGCCGGAGGTCCGTGGGCAGATCACGGACGCGTACACCCTGCTGGTCGAGGACCTAATCAGGTTGGCACAGCAGCTGACGGACTCCATGAAGGTGGCCAAGTGGGCGACCACACCCGCACACTCTGCCAACTGCTGCCTCCTGCCAGAGGACCCCACCACAGAGCCCATCAAGTCCATTGAGCAGAAAAGGTTGTCCCACCAGCAGAAGAGGGAGGGGCTGGGGCTATGCTACTTCCACCGGAGGTTCGGGAGAGCCGCCCAGAGGTGCGAAGCCCCCTGCCCTTTCTTCCTTCAGAAAAACAGAGGAGGAGGCGGCCAACCCCATAGGCGATCGTGGCAGCAACAAAAATACGCAGTGGCCCCTTACCTTTAGGGTTCTACGTCTGCGACACGATCTTCAGCAGTATGATGTTGGTCAACACTGGAGCCATGCGTTCAGTGTTTCCACCTTCAGGAGGGGACCGAAGACGACTGCTGGACCCGACTGCCTCCCTGATGGCTGCAAATGGGTCCCCCATCCTCTCCTATGGCACCAAGCTCCTGTCAATCTCCATCCTTGGCCTGAAGTACAGCTGGGAGTTCATCATCGCGGACGTCAGGACTCCACTCCTGAGGGTGGATTTCCTCGCCCACTTCAGTCTAGCAGTCGACGTTGGCTGTATATGCCTGCTGGACACCCAGTCCTGCCAGTTCCTGCCCTTATCCTCAGGCCCCAGGGAGCCTGCCATCTGTTCCACCATGCCCACCAGTATGGTTCCCTCCTGAAGGAGTTCCCGAGCTCCACCAGATGCCCAGGACTCCTGCCAAACACGGGATATACCACTATATCAAGATGAAGAGCCCCCGACGCATGCAAAGTTCCGACAGCTTCCCCCGCAGTGCCTTCAGGAGGCCAAAAAGGCCTTCGCAGAGATGGAAAGGATGGACACATGCAAAAAGGCTCCCAGCCCGTGGGCTTCCCCTCTTCATATGGTGCAGAAAGCAGACAGCACCTGGAGGCCCTGCAGCAACTACAGGCGGCTGAGCCTGGCAACAGAAACAGACCACTACCCCCTGCCGAACACGCAGGACCTGACGGCCTCTTTCCATGGGGCCAGGATATTCTCCAAAATGTACCTACTAAAACCTTATTTTCAGGTCCCAGTAGCGCCGGAGGACATTCCCAAAACTGCCATTGTCACGCCCTTCAGGTCCTATGTCTTCACCTTCTCCACCTTCGGCCTGAGGAACGCAGGCGCAACCTTCCAGAGATTGATGGACAGCATCCTGGGGGACCTGGACTTCTGCGTCTGCTACGTCGATGATATCCTAATCTTTTCCAGATCCCGGGAGGAACACCTGTGACACATCCGGAAGGTCCTGCAGTGCCTGCAGGAAAGTGGCCTCGTCGTCAGGTTTGACAAATGTGTAAGGTGTCAAAGAAACGAGCAGGTAAAAGTTACTGCTACTTTATTACAGATCCAGGCAGCTTGTATTGCGGCCGACTGACGCCGGGCCGCGAGAGACAATGGAATTGACTGTGACCTGAGGTCGAAACAATAAACAATAATATGCAGTGAACGAGTACAAATTACAATACAAAACATACAGAGCTACAATATGGATACAGTCTTGATGCCTGTGAATGAAGAAACATGTGATACACAATGTGTGACATTTGTATAAATACGCATAAAGTAAAAATGATTAAAATGCGTGACCTGGCATGTTTTAGGCGTGACTAATTGAGCTTGAAGAAAATGGGAAGTCACCAAAGAAAACAAGCTCAGCGGAGACTTAATTAATGGCGCCACGAAACACTATCCTGGCGCCGATGTGGTGACTTTACAAATACTCCCAAGACGAGGGACGCGTCTGACTAATCCCTGTATCTGCTGGGACGCTGAAGGGTGCCGCGGCTCCTTGAAGATAACGGAGGGGCCTCCTGCCTGTGAGGCTGCTGGTTGGGCGGTCCCTTCCTGGGGCGGCCGCGCCTGCGGGGTGAGGGCATGCTGGAGTGCGGTTGGGCGGAAGGGTGCTGCGTCGCTGCCGGGACTCTCCGACAGGAAGGCGGGCTTTAACCGGTCTATGGAAACCCAGTCGTCCTTGCCTGGGAGTGCCAGCTGGAACGCCTTGCTGTTTCGTTCCAGCACGCGGAAGGGTCCCCTGTAGGGCTTAGTTAGTGGTGGACGGACGGGCGTCGACTCTGACGAAGACGTGGGTGGCGGATGACAGCTGTGGCGGCATGAAGGTGGTTGCTTTGTTGATGTATGAGCGCCTGCAAGGGGCGAACTTGCCGCCACGTCGCGGAGCCTCTGCAGTGATGGGGAGTGGCGTTCATCCGTCACGAGCTCTCCCGGCACCACGAGGGGTTCCCCATAGGTTTGTTCAGCTGCGGATGGGGTGCCGTCGGCTCTGGGGGCGGTCCTCAACCCGAGGAGGACCCACGGCAGCTGATGTTTCCAGTCCTCGGCGGTGCAGCGGGCCATGAGGGATGACTTTAGGGACCTGTGGAACCGTTCGACCAGGCCGTTGGCCGCTGGGTTGTATTCGCTGTGGTGGTGTGGTGCGTGGTTCCCAGCAGTTGAGCCATGGCAGACCACAACTCGGAGAGGAAAGTGGGGCCCCTGTCGGTTGTGATGGGTCCGGGGCCGGCGGCTAACCCAACTGGAGAGCAGGGCCTCGGCGCATGCGCTGGCGGTGGCTTCTTGCATGGGTGTGGCTTCGGGCCACCTCGTTGAACGGTCTACCACTGTCAGGAGGTATCTGGATCTGCCTGATGGGGAAGGGGCCCGACGACGTCGATGTGGATGTGGCCGGCGGCGCCCTGGCTGTGGGAACTCGCCTACCCCGACTGCGTGTGACGACCCACCTTACTGGTCTGGCACTGCAGGCACTGTTTTGCCCAGGCCGTGGCGTCCTTTTTGCACCCCGTGCCAGACGAACTTTTTGAAAGCAGTTTGGCCGTGGTCCTGCCGGAGGGGTGTGAGAGGCTGTGAATTATGTCGAATACCTGGAGGCGGCGTGAGGCTGGAACCAAAGGGCGGGGCTGACCTGTGCTGATGTCACAGAGCAGGCTGGGGCCTTCGAAACGAGGGTCACGTCCCGCCACTTGAGGGATGTGATGGCGGTGCGGTATGCTGGGGTTTCTGGGTCAGCGGCCTGTTCTCTGGCAAGGTCCTGGTAATCTACACCAAGCTGCACTGCGTTCAACTCGACTCTGGAGAGGGCGTCTGCTACGGGATTTTTTTTGCCGGGGAGGTACCTGACGGAACAGGTAAATTCGGCTATGGCTGAGAGGTGGCGCTGCTGTCTGGAAGACCATGCGTCCCCTGCTTCGTGAAGGCGTGAACCAGTGGCTGGTGGTCTGTGAAGATTGTGAAGGGCGCCCTCCAGGAGGAACTTGAAGTGCCGAACTGTCGGTACATCGCGCCAGAGTTCCCTGTCGAAGGTGCTGTAGCGGGTCTCTGCGGGACTGAACTTCTTGCTGAAGAAGGCGATGGGCTGGGGGCGCCGTTGATGATTTGCTCCAGAACAGCACCGCAGGCGACGTTACTGGCGTCTGTCGTCAGCTGGAGGGGGCCTTGGGATCCTGGTGTGCCAAGGCGGTTGCCTTGGTGAGGGGCGGCCGTCAAGGAAAAGGCCTGCTGCTGGCTGGGTCCCCAAGACAGGGACTTCGGTTGGCCTTTTAGGACTGCCGTCAGGGGGCCGTGGTGTCGATCCGGGGATGAACCGCCTGTAGAAGTTTACCATCCCAAGGAACTCCTGGACGGCCTTGATGGAGGTGGGTGTCGGGAACTTGGCTCGGCTGCTACTTTCGATGTAAGAGGGCGGACGCCTGTCGGAGACACCTCGTGACCCAGGAATTCTGCTTTCTGGACGCCGAAGGTACACTTGTCGAAACGGACGACGAGGCCGTTCTCTTGGAGGCGCTAGAGGACTGCTTTGATATGTCTCTGGTGTTCGCTGTGAGACCTGGAAAATATGAGAATGTCGTCGACGTAGCAGACGCAGAATTTTAGGTCCCCAGGATGCTGTCCATGAGCCGCTGGAAGGTGGCCCCGGCGTTCCTCAGCCTGAAGGTGGAGAAGGCGAACACATAGGACCAGGGCGTGATGATGGCTGTCTTTGGTATGTCATCTGGCGCAACAGGTACCTGGAAATAAGATTTAAGAAGGTCCAATTTAGTGAATATTTTGGCCCCGAAAGGAGGCCGTGAGGTCTTGCATGTTGGGTAGAGGGTAGTGGTCGGGCTCTGTTGCAATGTTGAGCCGCCTGTAGTCGCCGCCAGGGTCTCCAGGAGCCGTCCGGTTTCTGCACCATGTGGAGGGGAGGCCCATGGACTGGAGGCTTTCCTGCAGATGCCCATCTGTTCCATCTCCGCGAATGCTTTTTTCGCCTCCTGAAGGCGCTGAGGGGAAGCCTGCGGAACTTCGCATGTCGGGGCCCTTTAGTCACTATATGGTGGTATATGCCGTGCTTGGCTGGGGCCCCGGGGACTTGGCGAAACTCAGGCTTAAATATCTCAGGAACTCCGACAGTAGGTGTGCATACTGGTGGGGGCGACGGCGCTGATGGTGGGTCTGGGTCCCTTCTCCCCTTAATGGGAGAGACCGGCAGGAGTCGGTATCGAGGAGGCGCTTGTGCCCCACGTCGACTAGCAGGCCAAAGTGCGCCAGAAAATCGGCCCCCAGGAGTGGGGTTCCTACGTCCCGCACGATGAAGTCCCAGGAGTAACTCTGGCCAAGGATGGAGATCGACAGGAGCCTGGTGCCGTAGGAGAGGATGGGGTTCCGTTGGCGGCCAGTCAGAAAGCGGCCGGGTCTGGTGTCTGGTTGCGGTCCTCTCTGGATGCTGGGAAGACCGATTTAAAGCCCCTGTGTCGACCAGCATCATCCTGCCGGAGACGGTGTCGCGGACGTAAAAACCTACTGTTTTTGAGGCCCTGGGTTCTTCGGCTGCCATGGCGGCCTGTCCTGCTGGCCGCCACCACCCCCGTTTTTTGAACGGGTGAATGAGCAGGGCGGCAGGCAGTTTCGAAACGTCCTTTCCGAACCACTTGTGGTAGCGACAGAAGCCCGGGACCTCCATCTGCTGTGGTTCGGTGGACGTCTGTTGGCGATGGCGTTGACGGGCTGCTCACGTACTCTTCAGGCTGGACGGAGCTGACCGGCTGTGTGGCCGGTTTTAGCCGCTGTGAAGCCTTGACGGAATCTGTGAGGTGTTGCGCCGCGTCTCTATGAGGTCCTCGACAGGCATGGTGTAGGGGTGAGCGATCTGGTTGCGTACCTCCGGGAGGAGTTGGCGAAGGTAGATTTCCGTGTGAAGCTTATCTCCTGCCGCTTCTTTGTGCCACCCAAGTCTGGTAGTGACAGGAGATCTACGACCATGCCCCCGCGTCTCTTGAATTGAGGTCGTGGCGTGGGTTTATGGCAAGGTCGATAGCACGGGCGGCCCGCTCGGCGATGGGCAGGAGCAAGCTTCGAGGAGGAACCTTTTTGTGGTGCTGTATGTGAGGGTGTGTGTTTGGTACTCGCGAGATGAGTTTTCTGTACACGTCCTCCGGAAGGGCGTTGAGCACTGTGTCGGCCTGTAGGATTTCGTCCGTCAGGTCCACAATTCTGAAGTGGCTCTCCACCCGCGCAGCCACATCGATGGGTTCTCCTGCGTAAACGGCGGCAGCTTTACGGTGAGGGCGGCCCGCGATTGTGTTGCCCGCCGTCGTGTGTTCGATGCGCTGGTGTGGAGTTGCGGGAGGGCCTCGATGCGGGGGCAGGCGCGGGTGTGATGGGAGGTAGGTAAACCTCCGAGTCCGCGGGGTCCACGTTTAACTGCCTGAAGGAGGGATATCCGCGTCCATGCTCGCTCCTTGACCCCTTACTGGAGTGGGGTACTCGCGTCAGTATGCACTTTCGTGCGCCGTGTGGTTCCGCTAGTGACGCTGGTGGGGTATGCCGACGAGTCAGCACGCTCAAACGCTGGTTACAGCGCCGTGTTTAGGCCACTAAGAGCGTTTTGGAGAAATCCTGGAGCCAAGACTAAGTCGCCGTGTGAGTCCGCTAATGGCTCCGGGATACTCCGGGGGTCACCACTGTAAGGTGTCAAAGAAACGAGCAGGTAAAAGTTACTGCTACTTTATTACAGATCCAGGCAGCTTATATTGCGGCCGACTGACGCCGGGTCGCGAGAGACAATGGAATTGACTGTGACCTGAGGTCGAAACAATAAACAATAATATGCAGTGAACGAGTACAAATTACAATACAAAACATATAGAGCTACAATATGGATACAGTCTTGATGCCTGTGAATGAAGAAACATGTGATACACAATGTGTGACATTTGTATAAATACGCATAAAGTAAAAATGATTAAAATGCGTGACCTGGCACGTTTTAGGCGTGACTAATTGAGCTTGAAGAAAATGGGAAGTCACCAAAGAAAACAAGCTCAGCGGAGACTTAATTAATGGCGCCGCCGAAACACTATCCTGGCGCCGATGTGGTGACTTTACAAATGCACCTTCGGCGTCAAGAAGGTGGAGTTCCTGGGCCACAAGATATCCCTGGAAGGCGTCCGCCCAATGTCGTCGAAGGTCGAAGCCGTCAAGAAGTTCCCCACCCCTACCTCCATCAGGGCTGTACAAGAATTCCTTCGGATGGTTAACTACTACAGAAGATTCATCCCGGGGATTGTTCACACCATGGCCCCACTGAAGGAGGTCCTCAAGGGATGTCCTTAGTGTGGGGCCCCGACCAGCAAAAGGCCTTCCTCCTGATGAAGGCCACCCTCCCCAAAGCAACATCTTTGGCCCACCAGAACCCCATCGCTCCCCTCCAGCTGATGACGGATGCCAGCAACGTCACCTGCAGAGCTGTCCTTCTTCAGTAGGAGGCTAAACCCTGCCAAGTCCCACTACAGCACTTTCGATCTAGAACTCCTCGCAGCATACCAGGTGGTATGGCACTTCAAGTTCCTCCTGGAGGGGACGCCCTTCACAATTTGGACTGACCACCAGCCGCTGGTCCACGCCTTCATGAAGCTGGGCGACGCATGGTCTTCCAGGCAGCAGCAGCACCTTGCAGCCATCGCGGAGTTCACCTGCACCATCAAATATCTCCCTGACAGGAAGAACTCGGTAGCCAACGCCCTCTTGAGGATCGAGATCGATTCCGTACAGCTCGGGATTGATTACGAGGACCTTGCCCATGAACAAGCTGCTGACCCTGAGACTCCAGCCTACCGTACAGCCGTCACATTGCTGAAGTGGGAGGACATACCCTTCGGCTCAGGAGGATCAACATTACTGAGCAATGTCAGTACTGGACGCCTTCACCGCCTGGTACCTGCCTCCAGATGTCGGTTGGTTTTCAACATCATCCATGGCCAATAATATCCCACCCCTCCAGAAGGACAACAGCCAGACTGCTGATGGAGAAGTTCGTCTGGCACTGCATACAGAAAGATGTGATGGCCTGGGCAAGACAGTGTATACAGTATCAGACAAGCAAAATGGGACGCCACACCGAATCGGGAGTGGACGAATTCCCCCAGCCAAAGAGATGCTTTGGGCACATCCACGTTGACATAGTAGGATGGGACCTCTTCCCCCATCAGGAGGAGCCAGATACCTACTGACAGTCGTTGACTGCTCCACCCGGTGGCCCGAAGCTAAACCCATGGAAGAAGCCACCTCCAGTGCATGTGCGGAAGCCCTCCTCCCCAGCTGGATCAGCCAGTTTGGTGTCCCAGACGACATAACGACAGACAGGGGACCCGCTTTCCTGTCCAAGCTGTGGACCACCCTGGCACGTCTAATGGGGACCACTCACCACAGCACCACAGCCCACAACCCCGCATCCAACGGAATAGTGGAAAAGTTCCACAGGTCTCTGAAGGTGTCCCTCATGGCTCGTTGCTCCTCTGAAAACTGGAAGTACCAGCTGCCCTGGGTCCTCCTCGGATTGAGGACCTCCCCAAGAGCCAACGGCAAACCCTCCTCAGTGGAAAAAGTTTACAGGGAGACTCTGGTAGTCCTGACAGAACTCATCACAGAGGACAGGGATAACATAGGAACACAGAGGCTCTGAGACAGGGTTGGAAAGTTCGCCCCCTGCCAAAAGACATTCATCGACAGGATGTCCCCCTTCATGCCCCCAAGGCTGTCCTCCGCCACCCACGTCTTCATCAGGGACAACGCTGTATGCCCACCCTTGACTAGACCCTACAGGGGACCTTTCCTTGTACTGGAAAGGAACAAGAAGGCATTGCGAATATCCATCCATGGGCGGGAAGACAGGGTGTCAATAGATCGTCTGAGACCCGCATTCCTGGAGGGGGACAATGAAGGCCAAGATCTCCTGCGGGATGCAGCAGCCCCTCAAACAACACCGGTTACTGGAAGGAGGATAGGGCGTCCCTGAAAAACCCAGAAACCTGATGGAAAGGCATCCCAACAAACCACTGCAGAGGACATCAGGGAAGGTGACTGCCCTCTCCAGTTGACATCGAGAAAGAGAGGCCCCCTTCGTCTTCCCAGCATATACCTGATTTTGTAAAGTCCCTGCTCAACGGGTTTTCTCTAGTGAACCTCCCATTTTCTACGGTGCCTTTCCTGTGACCTTAGGTCGGGCTACCTAGCCATGTTTTATTTATGTAAATGTGCATTTATTACTTACTCATTTGTGCCCTTTTGTATTGTACATGTGTCAGAGCATTATTGTGTCTAATATGTTAATTTTATTTGTCACGTTATCTGTATTTACCTGTCCTGTTTCACATTGAGAACAATTGACCTCGGGTCACCTGTATGTCATTGTATGTCTTTGTACTGACATCTGCACGCTGCTTTATAAGCGACCTGCTCCCTTAATAAACTAGTAGTCAATGTCTACCTGCTCTCTCTTCTGCACCTTCTCACAGTGGTGACCCCGGAGTGGTTCCTGGAGCCATTAACAGACCCAAACAGTGACTTAGTCTTGGCCCGATGAACTACCCCACACCCCTAACAGACTAACTACGGCTCTTTAACAAAGTGTTTGGGTGTACCGACCCTTGTCGGCAGATCACCGCATCATTAGCGAACCCACACGGCACGCTCCCAAGCGTGTATTGAGGTGAGTGTAACTCTCACTCCGAGTGAGAGTGCAGAAGTGAGCATGGACGCACACATTCCCTCCTACATACAAATAACCGTGAACTTCGTGGAGTCTGATATCTCCCTTGTGCAAAACCCACTCGCACCCTCCCCCACACCAAGGGTCACACGCTCCTCCACGCTGTTACTCGTTCCTTGCGCTCTGCCCTTCCTGACGGACCAGCCAAGGTCTGCCCTCGCCATAAAGCTGCCGCCATTCACACACAACAACCCGTCATCATGCCTCTACAGGGTCGAGGGGCAGTTCAGGTTGGCAGGACTGACCGACAAAGTACTGCAAGCGGACATTGTAATCAATGCCCTCCCGGAGGAGGTTTACAGGAAGATCGCCCCGTGGATGTCTGCCGCAAGTCCTGCCACCTACCAAAATCTGAAGGCCTCCCTCGTCGAGACCTGCTCCCTGCTGATCTCTGAGAGAGCTGCCCACGCCCTCGACCTCGCCAACAACCCCCGGCATGACCAGAACCTCCTGGAGACGTGGAAGTCATCCAGGACCTTCTCATCCTACCCGGGATGGACGGTAGTGGCAGGCACATGGAGATAAGCCTGTCGAGGGAGATCTTCCTACGTCAGCTCCTTCCGGAGGTCTGGACCCAGATCCTGGAGCCTTACACCCTGCCCCTCGAGGACCTGATTAAAATGGCACAGCAGCTGACTGACTCCACGAGGGCAGCGAAGCAGGCATCCATGCTCGCACACCCCCCATCAACTCCCTCCAGTCGGAGGAAATTGCAGAAGAGGAGATAAACGCCGTCACCAGGAGGTGGCCAACCCATCACCAGAAGAAGCAATTGCTGGGGCCTTGCTACTACCACCAGTGGTACGGCAAGGACGCCCAGAACTGTGAGCCCCCTGCCCTTTTGCCCATCCAAAAAACAGGGGTGGCGGAGGCCATAGCAGCAAAAGCGCCCAGGAGCCCAGCACCAGTAGGTTTTTACGTCCATGACACCATCTCCGGCAGGATGATGCTGATCGACACTGGGGCTGTACGCTCAGTGTTCCTGCCATCCAGAGAGGACCGCAAACGCCCGTCGGACCTGGCTGCCTCCCTGACGGCCGCCAGTGGGTCCCCCATCCTCTCCTACAGCACCAAGCTCCTGTCGGTCTCCATCCTTGGCCGGAGGTACAAGTGGAGTTTCATTGTTGTGGATGTAAGGACCCCACTCCTGGGTGCGGACTTCCTGGCCCACTTCAGTCTGGCAGTCGACATCAGCCGCAGGCACCTGCTGGACACAGAATCCTGCCAGTCCCTTCCCCTGGCGATGGACCCCAGCATGCCACAGTCTGTTCCGTCGCCCCACACCATTACGCCTCACTTCTGAAGGAGTTCCCCGAGGTATTCAAGCCCGAACTGCGTCAGGTGCCTGGGGCCCCTGCCAAACATGGAGTTTACCACCACATCAAAACAAAGGGCCCCCCGACCCACGCAAAGTTCCGGAGACTTCCCCCTCGGCACCTTCAGGAGGCCAAGTACGCTTTCGCCAAGATGGAGCGCACAGGAATATGCAGGAAGGCCTCCAGCCCGTGGGCCTCCCCCCTCCACATGTTGCAGAAACCGGACAGCTCCTGGAGACCTTGCAGCGACTACAGGTGGCTCAACCTCACCACAGAACCAGATCATTACCCTCTCCCTTTTGTATTGTACATGTGTCAGAGCATTATTGTGTCTAATCTGTTAATTTTGTTTGTCACGTTATCTGTATTTATCTGTCCTGTTTCACATTGAGAACAACTGACCTCGGGTCACCTGCATGTCATTGTATGTCTTTGTACTGACGTCTGCACGCCGCTTTATAAGCAACCTTCCTTCTTTGTTTTAACGTGCCTTTTTTTTCTTCCCATTTTTATATGGGGTGAGCACGATGCCTTCTTTTGAAGGACTTTGATTTGGCGGTGGGGTAGGCCGTAGCCTCGATCGGCTGCCCTGCCTGACATCGCTTAGACCCTGGTAAAAAAAAGTAAGTATACCTTAGTTTTACCAGACCACTTAGCTGATTAACAGCTCTCCTATGGCTGGCCCGAAGGATTAGACTTATTTTACGTGGCTAAGAACCAATTGGTTACTTAGCAACGGGACCTACAGCTTATTGTGGAATCCGAACCACATTATAGCGAGAAGTGAATTTCTATCACCAGAAATAAATTCCTCTAACTCTTCATCAGCCGGCCGCGGGAATTGAACTCCGGCCACGAATGTGTACATATATTGTACCAAATCCCCAGCTCCCTTTCTCCCAGCAGCGAGGAGAACTGGGCGGGTAGGTCGACAGTTCGAGACTTGTAAGGTGTCTGTTATGATTTTAGAAGATGTTGGAGTGGCTTTGTTTATGTGTGTATCAGTCTGTAACACCCATTTGCTTTCACCAAACCTATCCGTTGATTACATACGTAATCCCGGGGTGTCTACACGAATAGCAAAGTGTCCGCCTTCTCTGACCGGTCGGCTGCGGGGATTGAACCTTCGCCATAGACTTCTATGAAGTCTCAGGTTGCTGCTTCTACCAACCGAGCCATCGAGGCTCCCCGCTTTATAAGCAACCTGCTCCCTTAATGGACTAGCAGTCAATGTCTACCTGCTCTCTCTTTTGCACCCTCTCACAATTTAATGAGACGTTGCCTCTGTCTTGTGGGGGGAGTATTGTAAAGTCCCCGCTCAATGTGTTCTCTGTAGAAAACATCCCGTTTTCTGCGGTGCCTTTTCATTGAACTAAGGTCGATCGGAATATATATTTATTATCATAATTGTAAACTGTGTATATGTTGTCTTTCTAAACAATCATGTTTTATGTACAAGTAACGAGTTATTTATGTTATATGTCAGACATTGTTGATCACTATGTCCTCTGTATGAACCTATCCTGTTTTTTAAGGAATTAGTTTGACCTCAGGTCACCTGTAAATATTTGTACCAGCGGTCTCTGCGAACTGCGCAGACGTCCGCATCCCACTTCATAAGCAACTAGTTTTCATCAATAAACCAGCAGTACTTGTCTTCCTGCCCATTATTTTGCACCTCTCTCACAGCCTCTCCTTTCTTGTGTTTCTCTCTTCATATGTACATTAATCACGTCGTATATGTTACCTGTTGATATTTCAAATTCTTTATGCATCTCATTGTACGGCCTGTCCATCGATATATATACTTGCCTTTTACATGTTCTGTAACACATTATATATGTCTTTTTATGCCTGTTAACAAACACAACCTTCGTATGGACGCAGCGGGGGGCCTCAGGTCGCCCACTACCTTTCCGTCCGCTTTCTGTATTATAAACACCTGTTGAGAATAATAAAGGAGACCTAACCATCTCACAGACTCATCAACTTAGAGTTACAGGCTGCTCTAGAAGCAAGCTCCCGTGCTGGCACAAGACCAGCTAAATCTGAAACAACAACAATAATAAAGGATCAGTCTATCACTTCTGACATTTCTTGAACCTCACACTGGTGACCCTGGAAAAGGGACAGGTGGCGCGGTTTTGGCCCAGCCATTAACGGACTGAAAATGGTCGCAGCCTACCATCTGAGAGCCTTTAGCGGACTAACTATGGCGCAAAGGCACGGCGGAAACCGTGCCATTAACAGACTAAATACAGCGTACTCAAAAAGGGCAAGTTTTGGCACTTTGTTCGACCACTGGAACATTAATCACATCATGTATTTTACCTGTCCTTATTTCAGATTCTTTGTGTACCTCATCTTATGCATCATTGTTCTTGAACCTCACAAAGTAAGTATGTGAAATTTGAGCCTTGTTGGACAAAGCATTCTAATACACAAATTGGCACAGCTGAAGAACTTTCCCGCCCTCCTCGAACGACTACATAGAGTGAGAACAGGCTCAGCTGAATTCTGTAAATGTGTCCACCGAGGTTTAATTGTAAAGTATTTCAAACCGGTAGTAAATATTTAAAGTGAACTTCCTTTCTATTTGAGTGTGGTAGTTGATATTTTGAGAATTCCATCCTGATCATGCATCCATTAGTGATGAGTACTTGTATGTAAATAATTGTGTAAATAAAGTAGTTTTTCAAGTCAACATTTTAAAAACTGTAGTCTCACTGAGCCTTCCCTAGATTGTAGACGTTCTCATCATCCTTCGCAATCCTACGGCTAATAACATCAGCAAGAAACAGTGCGTTGTGATTGAAACTTCACAACAGTCAGGTAAAGAAAATTGCAGAGGATGTTTGTCTTTGTAATACATTTTATGCAACAAACATTATGAATTCACTTTACGTTTATGCAACAAGTCAAAATAATCATGATTAATGACAGAACTCTGTTCAAGAGTTTAAGATAAAGGCTGCATGCTTCTGGTGGCACCACTTCACTCCATAGAAGTTCTGCGGCACTGAGTCTAAAGAGGAACAGATTTTTGGTGGCTTTTATGAAACGAGTAACACGAATTAGTTCCAATGTTGCAAGCGCTAAATGTAACATTTGAAGTTCTTCGTTTGAAACATGACTGGTAAAGAGACCGTGATAAAGTGTGTATCCTGGAGATGACCTAAATCAGAATTACCCTTGTTAACAAAAAAGGAAACCGCTACTTCGAGCAGTTTTATTTAGATGAAACTGCAGGGGCTCTGGATATACCAACAGATGGGAAATTCCCCGCACAATGGTCTTTTCATATCATTGTGTGATAACATAATTCCATATGATCTATTTCTTACTGCAGAGTTAGTAGTGTCGCAAATTACTGATTTTTTTTTTTTTTGCCTTCTGTCACGTAACCGACAGACGACAACTAGTTCTTTGTATCTGTTATTATTAATGTAAAAGTCCAAATGTATCTGCATGTTTATGAGTTTTGTAGAAATATGCACGTTCTCTATTGCATATCATAATAAAAAGGGTAAAGGAACCACATCTATTCGAGAAGGACACTTTGTTTGATTTTCTATGAAAGCTGCTCCTTAAATCATTTCCGTATCAAGTGGCGAAGAGGCTAAAAGGAGGAGTGGGAGGCGACTTTGTGGTATATTTATGAAAAAGATGCTTACGTTTGCATGAGAGCTGAGTGATGCCCGACGACTGTCACTTTACCACTTTCCGGCATTATATTTCAGAATATGTGTGTGCGTAAGTGCGTGTGCTGTACGGGCATGGCATCATCCAAAATTGAGTTGTCACGCACCACCAGTTAATTTATCACAGTTAACAAACATGCTTAGATTCCAGAATATTATGCTTTTAGTTTATTTTTTTATATTAATGTGAACTCTATGCCAGTTCTGTGTTCGCAGTAATTGTTGAACTTATCTTCTTTTTCCCAATAAAACTGTAAGTTTGGTTCTTTTGAGTGCCTTTGAGTTATAATTCGCTTTGAGTAATCCATTTTCATTTATCTCACATAGTGACCCATTTGATATATAGAACCTTTAGTTATTAAATTAATTTAATTTTCTTGTGATCCCATTTTAGTGAATGGTGAATATAATTTGATCTGATAAACTTTGTATTGTGGCCAAACATTGAAGTTACGCAAGTAACTCATAAAAACGAGGTGACATAGAGAGAGAGAGAGAGAGAGAGAGAGAGAGAGAGAGAGAGAGAGAGAGAGAGAGAGAGAGAGAGAGAGAGAGAGAGAGAGAGGCGAACTCTCGTCGTATCTCACAGCAATTTATGATCCGACTACATGTCTATAGGAACTGCTCAATAAGCGGAAGTGCTTAATTTTGGTACTATTCATTAATAATGTTAGTGTGTTATTTCTGTTAGCGCTGAATTGGATTGAGAGATATCTCCCCGTAATTTAAAAACCGTAAAGGAAGCGTGGCTTGTACCATGTAACAACATTAAGCACACAGTCGACTTTATCCATACGATCTCTTTTTCGCCACAAGTGGTAAAACAAATTATAATAATGATAATAAAGAATCTTGAATAACTGTCGCTTTCCTATACCAGACTGTGTGGCCTATACCAGTCAACCAGGATGCCGCCTCCACAAATTGCCTTTCATGGTAAACTAATGTAGTAGCGAAAATCTTCCTGATCCAACAAGGAAATTCGACAGTCTTATTACTCTTGATTCCATAAAAGGTAGGAATACTCTCTGTGGCATTCACAACCTGACTGACTGACTGACTGAGAGAGAGAGAGAGAGAGAGAGAGAGAGAGAGAGAGAGAGAGAGAGAGAGAGAGAGAGAGAGAGAGAGAGAGATCTCACACCCAATTCTCTTTTGAGTTATATTTCAGCGCTGTCGCTGAAACATCACGTCATAGAACTTCGAAGAAAGCAACAATTATTTTGAACTTCATATTTTGTAACCTAAGCAATCAAATTCACCACACAAATATTTGCTAACTATAGCCAGTTTCTCCCTGACATGGCACTACTGTGGGACCATATCTCCGTATAAGGATATTAGTCAAGTGTAGGTGCCACCATCTAAGTTTCGGTGATACACTTGATTAACCTAGTCATCATGCTGCGCCTTTAATAGATAGAAACGGTGGACGTTTAAATCGTAGGCATTCTCAATAATAATGCAGCATACAAATTTCATGACGTTAAGAGAAAACATAATAACTTGCAAGTGACAATACTGACTTAGAAAACGTGAAACATGTCTTTTGCCTGGGTAACTACTGCAGTTCGCCTAAGTTTAAAGTACACTGACTTCAGGGATATGTGAAATTTCTATAGCAATTAAAACAAAAAAGCAATAAAACGAGGGAGTTTATTATGCATGCCTAATCTCATCTCTTAAGTTTAAAAGGGACTGAATGTTACCTGACTGTTGACAGCACCTGAACCTCATAGCAACGTAGTTTTTTACAACTATTATCATTTTAATCGGTATCTAATTTCAGTTCAGTTATCTCTTTAGTATACATTTTCCCTGTAACATTTGTCATTCCAGTCTGTGAAATCTTGCTAATAATACCACTGGCCGTTTAGCCTGCGTAACAAGAATGTAAGTGCAAAATAAGAATGATATCCAGGAAATGAATATGATGACAACGCCGATTGGCGATGTATGCCTACAAGAGCTGATGTCTACCGGTGAAACTTCTGTGCGAAGTGTGTAAAAGTGTTTCATGTAAGGGGTTAGACGTTGAATCGGTGGTTAAGACTATGAAAATGATTGCAACCACTTTCTCTTCTCTTACTGAGTCACCTACGCCAAATTGTAATTACAGCTCTCCCCGCCCCCGCCCCCTCTCTCTCTCGCTCTCTCTCTTAAACTGGAGGATAAGTGTAGTGGAAAAAATTGTTCTAAGTATAGTTGGAGGACGAAACAGAATCGTGTGAATGGATACAAGAGAATGGATAAGAAGGAAGAATATGATGAATTTTTATGGATAAATCTAACACTTTTGGGTGAAAACTTGCTTTTTAGTGGGGTGTAAGGGCGACAAATCGCGCCTCTCTCTCCTTGTTTCTCCTTTCAGATGTACATTAATCACGTCATGTATTTTACCTGCCTTTATTCCAGATTCTTTGTGTACCTCATCTTATGCATCATCGTACGGTCTTTCTGCCGATAAGTATAGCTACCTTTTATATGTCATGTAACAAATGTTGTATGTATTTTTATGCTTGCTAATAAACACAAATTGTGTATGGATGCAGCGGGGGGGAGGGGGGGGCATCGGGTCGCCCGCTACCTTTACATCAGCTTTTTGTCTTATAAACACCTGTTCAGAATAATAAAGGATCAGTCTTTCACTTCTGACTTTTCTTAAAGCCTCACACTGGTGACCCCGAGTCCAGGACAGGTGGTGCGGTTTTGGCCCAGCCATTAACAGACTAACTATGGCCGCACCCTGCCATCAGAGAGCCTTTAGTGGACTAACTATGGTGTAAAGTTTAGGCCTCTGATAGCACCCTACGTGGCGGAAACCGTGCCATTAACGGACTAAATGTGGCGTACCCGAAAGGGCACGTTTTGGGACTTCGTTTGACCTCTCGAACAAATCAGCACCATTAACGGACTCAATACGGCGCATTTTCCCGCGTTTTGGTACCTGAGCAGTCACGATGTCAGAAGTAGAACCTCAATGTGAACCCGCAAGCATCGTCTGCACGCCGCTCTCACCAACAAAGCCAGACACGGTCAAACTTCCCCAGTTCTCGTGCCAAAACACAACATCATTGTTCCGGCATGCAGACGTGCATTTTCACATGGCGCGCATCTCAGATGATGCTACAAAATCAGACAGTCATGACGGCATTCCCAGAAGAAGTATTCAATAGAATCAACCAGACAAAGTCACATACACAGACTTAAAAAACAAACTGCTGAATTCCTACTCCATGTCTGTGTACGAGAGAGCGCAATGCACATTCGACCTGTTAACCCAGCCCCTTGGAGATGCATCACCCAGGGAAGCCTGGGACCAGCTGCAGGGGTTAGCAACACTCCCAGGTCGCGACGAGAACGGGAGGAAGAGAACAACTGAACTGACAAAAACAATCTTCCTTCGGCAGCCCCCACAGGAAGTTTGGTGCCAGATAAGGGATGCAGAGAACCTGGACATGGATGCGTTAGTCGACGACGCTCAGAAACTGTATGAGGCCACCAAGGCCTCGACACACACCGCCGCTCTCACGGCCACTGCCCTGGGAGCCTGTAACCTGTTGGAGGAAGACAGCAACGATGACGGAGACATCAACACCGTTTATAAGAAGAGACCGCCATTCAGAGAGCACAAGACATGGCCAAACCCGATGTGGTGTTTCTACCATAGGAAGTTTGGTACCAACACCAGAACCTGCAGGCCTCCGTGTTCTTTCACAAAAACGACAAAGGCGGCCAGAAATAACAGCCGTGGCCGCAAAACCCAACTCCCCCCGCCCAGCGGGGTTTTTCATCACAGACGAGATCTCCAAACGCTGCCTGCTGGTTGATACGGGGGCGATGCAGTCGGTTTTCCCGCCATCCAGGGAAGGTTTAGAAGAAATACCTGATTCACTGCCCTCCCTCATAGCAGCAAACGGAACTCCCATCCGCACTTATGACACAACGACCCGGGCTATCTCAATCCTGGGGCACAGATACCACTGGCCTTTCATCGTAGTGGATGTTAAGTTCCCTCTGCTGGGCGCGGATTTCCTAGCGCACCATAGACTTCTAGTCGACGCCGCTAGACAACGCCTCCTCGACACAGGGACGTACCATTCCCATCAGCTCTCCACTGGACCCGGGATGCCCTCCATATGCTCCACAGCCCCCAACAGCTACACGTCCCTTCTACAGGAATTCCCAGAAGTGTTCAAACCAGAACTACCCCAGTCACCTGGGGCTTCTGCAAAGTATGGCATCTTCCACCACATCACCACGACAGGCCCACCAACCCATGCCAAGTTCCGACATCTGTCCCCACAGAAGTTACAAGACGCCAAACGGGCCTTCGCAGAAATGGAATGCATGGGCATTTGTAAAAAGGCATCAAGCCCGTGGGTGTCCCCTCTCCACATGGTAAAGAAATCCGACCGGTCATGGAGGCCCTGTGAGGACTATTGGCACCTGAATTTGGTAACAACACCAGATCACTACCCACTCCCTAACATGCAAGACCTGACAGGCACCCTCCATGGAGCCAAAATTTTCTCCAAGATGGATCTACTGAAGTCGTACTTCGCCACGTCCATGCTGTCCTGAGACACCTGCAGGACAACGGATTAGTTGCTAGGTTTGACAAATGCATCTTCAGGAAAGAAAAAGTAGACTTCCTGGGCCACAAGACTTCCCCAGCAGGAGTGTGCCCCACGGCCTCTAAAGTAAAAGCTATAGAAAATTTCCTGGAACCCCAAACCATCAAGGCCTTTCAGGAGTTCCTTGGGATGATAAATTACTACCATCGCTTCATCCCCGATGTCGTCCACATCTTGTACCCCCTAACATCAATCCTGATGGGGAAACCAAAAACACCAATGTGGGAAGCTCCGCAGCAGCAGGCATCCATCCAGATGAAAAGGGCCCTCTCCAGTGCCTCCACCTTAACTCACCACAACCCCGCTGCTGCGCTCAGGTTGACAACGGACGCCAGCAACATCGCCTGTGGTGCAGTACTAGAGCAACTGGTGAATGGCACGCCCCAGCCCTTGGCCTTCTTCAGCCCCAAGTTTTCCCCAGCAGAGACCTGCTACAACACCTTTGACAGAGAGCTGCTGGCTATCTACCAGGCCGTGAGGCACTTCAAGTGCCTGCCGGAGGGAACCAAATTCACAATCCTAACAGACCACAAACCCTTGGTGAACGCATTTGCAAAACAGGGGGACGCCTGGTCTGCAAGGCAACAGTGGCACCTAACTGCCATCTCCGAGTTCAGTTGCACCATCAACTACGTCCCTGGCAAGAAAAACCCAGTGGCTGATGCTCTGTCAAGAATAGAGATAAATTCCCTTCACCTCAGCATCGACTACAAAAATCTCACAAGGAAACAAGCAGCGGATCTGGAGACGGCGGACTACAGGACAGCAGTGACGGCTCTCAAATGCGAAGACGTACCCTTAGCAAACTTGGGCACAACTCTCCTCTGTGACACCAGCACAGGCCGCCCACACCCCCTGGTGCCCACATCGAGGAGGAAACAAGTGTTCGACATCGTCCACGGCCTCTCCCATTCATCAGGGTGCACAACGGCATGCCTCATGACTGACAAGTTCGTCTGACATGGCATCAACAAGGATGTCCGCCAGTGGGTAAGGAGCTGTATCCAGTGCCAGATGAGCAAAACATCCCGGCGCACTGAATCCGGGATCGGCGACTTTCCTCAGCCTTGTTGGCGATTCGGCCACATCCATATCAACGTCGTCAGACCCCTTCCTCAGTCAGGGGGAGCCAGATACCTCCTGACAATCAAAGACTGCTCCACCCTCTGGCCTAAGGCAACCCCCATGGATGAGGCATCAACAACATCGTGCGCAGAGGCCCTCTTCTCCATTTGGATAAGCTGCTTCGGAGTGCCAGACAGCATCACTACGGACAGGGGACCTGCCTTCCTGTCAGAGCTCTGGGTCTCCTTGGCACACCTGATGGGTACAAATGCAAATGCAAAGGGTAGGTTAATGAGCAAACAGATCTTATAATAAATTGTATAAATGTTGTCTAGAGAAAAAGAAGAGAGGCCAGGATAGGATTGTAAGAGATGCTCTTATTCTGTGGTGAAAATGTGACTACGGAGTGCCAGGCCAAAGTTTGTTATAGGTATAGAGTGTCCAGATGAGGAAGAGGTTACAAAAGAATGATTGACAGGAATTGTTTTTTGCTCTTCATTATTGTAAAAATAATAAAGAAGTCTATAAGAATTATACAATCATATCATTGCCTAGTATATCAGGGAGGGAGCATAGTAGGATTATGACCGAGAAAACAAAATGGACAATATAAGGATGGTTGGGGGAAAAACAGCTTAGTTTCAGGTAAGGATAACACTGGATGGATCGAGTGCTTGATATGGAACAGTTGTGTGAATAGAATACCTGGGTATACAGTGAAAAGCTGTGTGTGCTACAAGGACCTAGGGGAAGTTTTTAAGAGGAATGGTAGTCAGAGACACAATGTAAGAGATGTTGAGGAGGTACGGAGTAGGAGGTAGTTCGTTGAATGTCAATGCTTAAGTTATGAAACGTTTTGTAGTTTTTACACTTCCTCCCAGCACCGTTTTTTATTGCAGTTTCGAGAACAGATAAATTCTTTAATCTATTGTTATGTGGGAGAAACTTCTTACTGATACGGGTATACATTAATTTTACATGAGTTATTTTTCAAGAAACATTGCTCAAAAAAGTACTGGTGAAATTTTATTAGTTTTTAGTTGTTTCTAAAAGCGTGTTAATTCCTATATGTTAGGGGTTTCGCGTAATCTGTTTCTTCAAGATATTTCTAGACTGCTAGAGTTGACTAGCATTATATGACGTCTACTTGTGGTAATGCAGCGTATACCTAAACCATCTGGAGCTGAGCACGCCTACATATTATTAAGGCTAATAATCGAGAGAGAAAGAGAGGATAGCAGACAGACACAAGACAGGTCCTGCCGTCCCTTTGCCAGTCGTCTAAAGCAGAAAGGATTTTACAGTGTTTCAGTTCAAAGGAATTTACTTTGGCGTTAGCTGTCAAGCCACTTGTAGAGTTATGATTGGCCAAAGTGAAAATCATCGTGTTTAGTGTTATTAATAAATTCTATATTCTGTTTTTCATTAAATGTTTTATAATCCACAGGCCGCTGCAGCAGTAACACCATAGAGCCTCCTTTCACGATAATGGGGCATAAAATTAGTGCATTTAATTAGTGGTAGTGATTGAGTGAGATTTTCTTTTTTTTAGTGTTAACCCATGGGTTGAGTAGTCCACACTCCGGCTTGGCGACAATTATCAAAACTCTTTGAACTGGCCAGGGAGATAAGGCTGGAAGGACAGGAAATGAAAGAAATTGTGACTTATCAACAAAATTTAGCTCGCACACACACACACACACACACACACACACAGAGAGAAAGAGAGAGAGAGAGAGAGAGAGAGAGAGAGAGAGAGAGAGAGAGAGAGAGAGAGAGAGAGAGAGAGAGAAACAGCAAAAGAGGAAACTGAAAGGCGGGGTATTTGAAAGACAGAGAACTTATGAAGAGAAAGAGAGAAAGTAAAAGAGGCGAGACTAGAAGTTGAAAGAGCGTGAACATGAACTTCAAATAATACGTTTATGTGAGCCAGTCACTAACAGGTAAAGGTCTGCAAGTTTTTTCTAATGTCCCTTCTGAGGGAGTCGTAAATTACAATAGCTTAAGGAGAGCATTTTTGAAGTGGTATGAAGTAACTGAGGAGGGATTAAAGAAAAAATTCCGTGAGACTAAGCCAGATCAGGGAGAAACTGCATATCAGCCTGAAGCTAGGCCACTGAGATATGTCAACGGGTTGATTGAAATGAAATTTATGAGTTGGAAGCATTGCTCATCTGGGAACAGTCAGTTCACCCGTTTTTGGCACTATGCTCTGGGAAACTATCGAGAGACATTGGCAAGATGGTGAAGCTAGCGGGGTGGTACTAGGAGGCTCATGGGATAAGCTTAATGGGATGCCGGATGGAAATGAAGAATTCTAGTGGGGATATGAAGAGACGTAAGTTACGACCAGCAAAAGTTCAAGCAGAGGGCAGTCAGTACTACGGCAGTGGAAGAAACAAGTGAGGTGACTGCTATCATGATTTGTGAGGCCATAAACAAAGCTCAGTTGGAATACTGTGTTGAAGGTGGTAGGCTGAAGCTGGCAAATGGAACTGGACTACCTGTTGTGTGAGGAGCATGCAGACCCATGCAGAAGAGGAAGAAACACCGTAATTTACCAGTAAGTTTTATGCAGCAAAGAGACAGTAGCGACAACGATACAGGCTGGACAGGTGCAGTTTTATGTAAAAGTTTGGTAACTGAGGACCAAATGACTTATAAAATATGGGTTTGTCAACTCATCGATAGGAGTGTCTGTGGGTATCCAGTTGCAAAGATTTCCGTCAACACTCTTACAATGAGAGTATTACATGTCATGTGCCGAAATAACCCTATTTGTGACCTTATTCAAAGAAATGTTCATATTATATAGTACCTCTGAGAAATTATCAAAGCTGACGCTGAGATGGTCGACAAAGCTGTAGGGACGGATGACCAAAGGGATGAGCCAAAGGAGAGTGATGCAGGAATGAGAAAGCCTTTTTCTCCCAGAAGGCTGCAACTTTTTTCTCCAGTGGAGGCTCAGACCCAGCTGAAGGGCACAGTTTTTTCCACATTCGGATGGTTAGAATCATGAGGAAAAACTTTTTTCACAGACGAACACAGTCTTTTTTCCAGTGGCGGTTGGCACCAGAAAAATCAACTTTTTTCTGCAATGGAGTTGTAGCTTCAGAAGAATGCAGCCTTTTTCTCGCATGAAGTGGTGGCACAAGATAGATACTACCTTTTCCTCTGGTTTAAGGGTGACATCAGATGAATATGATGTTTTTCCTTCATGGAGGGTTAGCAACGTATTTTTCCCCATAAAAGTGTGACACCATATGGATAGTTTTCCTCCCAGTGGAGTTGTGGAAGCAGAAGTATGGTGCTAGTATTAAAAGGATAAAGACGTTTTCTCCCATAAAGAGATGGCAGTTTTTTCCGCCTTTGACTACTGTTTAGGGTTAGCATCAGATGTAGACAGCCGTTTTCTTCTGTGAAGATTTAGCACCAGATCAATGAAACTTTTTTTCATCCTTTTTCACCCGTGGATGGTTGGCACCAGAATGATACAGTGTTTTTATCTTGCTGTGTGGTATCACTAAAAGAATGCAGCCCTTTTTGCCCCACAGAGTGGTGTCACCAGATGTATACCCTTTTTGTCTTGTTGAGGCTTGGCACCAGATGGATATAGCATTTTTCTCCTAAGAAGGGCTTGCATTGGACTGATACAGTCCTTCTCTCATGTAGAAGGTTTGCAGCAGAAGGAAACAGTCTATTGTCCCATAGAGGAACGACGTCAGAGGGATACCTCTTTATTTCTCTGGCGGAGGGTTGGCTCTTTACAGATACACCTTTTTCCCTAGTGGAGCGTTGAAACTAGGATGACTTAGCCATTATCTCTAGTAGAGGAATGGCACTATTTCTCACATGGACGGCCAGTACCAGAAGGACAAAGCCTTTTTCCTTTCAAGGGGGTTTGCACCATATGGATACAGCCTTTTTCTCCAGTGGAAGAGCAACCTCAGAATAATACATCTTTTTCTTTTTTCCCATGGTGGGGTGGCACCAGGAGGATAAAGTCTCTCTCTCCCGAGAAAGGTTGGTACAATATGGATACAGCCTTTTTCCCCCGTTGAGGGATGGCACCATATGGATACAGTTTTTACTCCCGTGAACAAGTGGCGCCAGAGAGGTATAGATATTTCTGTTGATGGTTGGTAACATATGGAAACAACCCTCTTCTCCCATGAAGGGATGGCATGAGGTGGCTACAGCCTTTTTTCCCATGCAAAGTTGGCACCAGAAGCATACAGCCATGGAGGGTTGATACCAGAAGGATATAACGTTTTTTCTTGCAGTGAGGGTTGGAATGAGAAGGATATATCCGTTTTCTGGAGACTTGGTGGCTGATCGATACATTCTTTTTTTTTCCATTGAAGGGTGGCATCAGAAGGATTCAGGTTTTCTTCTGTGGAAAAAAAAGTTATATATATCTTAGTTTAACCAGACCACTGAGCTGATTAACAGCTCTCCTAGGGCTGGCCTGAAGGGTTAGATTAATTTTACGTGGTTAAGAACCAACTGGTTACCTAGCAACGGGACCTACAGCTTATTGTGGAATCCGAACCACGTTATGCCGAGAAATGAATTTCTATCACCAGAAATAAATTCCTCTAATTCTTCACTGGTCGGTCGGAGAGTCGAACGCTGGGCCAACAGCGTGCTAGCCGAGAGCTCTACCCACCCTGCCAATGAAGAACTTTTTCTGTGGAGCTTGCCATGAGATGGATACAGTGTTTTCCCTTGTAGAAGGTTGCAATTAGGAGAATACTGCCTTTTTCCCCCATGGTGAGATTGATTGCACCAAAAGGGTACAACATTTTTCTTCTGTTGAGGGTTGGCATCTGAATGATGCAGTTATTTTTTCTCGTGGGAGGGTGGCACCATTTGGATACAACCTTTTTCTCCATTACAGGGACGGCACCAATGGGATAAGGAGTGGCAACAGTAATTTCAGTGGCATCACATGGATACAGCCTTTCTCCCATTGAAGGGTGCTGTCAGAAGGATACAGGTTCTTCATCCTGTCGAGCTTTGCACCAAACGGATTCACTCTTTTTCTCTCATGGAAGCCTGGCATCAGATACTGCCTTTTTCTCCTTTTGATGGTTGGTTCCTCACTCGACAACAGAGAGATGGCAGCAGAAGGAAGCAGCCGTTTTCTCTCACTGAGGGACAGCACTATAGGGATACCTCTTTCTATCGTGAGCGTTGGGGTGGCTTCAGAGGGATACAGCCTTTTTCTCTCTCTTATAGAAAGGTGATGCTAAGGGAATACAGCTTTTTTTTTTTTTTTGCAGCGGTTGCATCAGAAGGATAAATGGGGCACCAGAACAACATATATTTTTTTTATTTGCAGGGTTGGTATCATATGGATACATCCTTTTTCTTTCATATAGGAATAACATCAGATAGATACAGCCTCTTCTCCTGTAGATGGCCAAAAGCAGATGGGTAAAGCCCTATTCTCCAATGGAGGGTTTGTATCAGACTGGTATATCCATTTTCTTCTATTAATGGGTGACATAGGTCGGCTACAGCGTTTTTCTCCAGTGAAAAGGTGGCAGCAGAAGGGACTTAGCATCAGATGAATACTGTGTTTTTCTCCCATAGAGCGGGGGGGGGAGCATTAGAAAAACACTGCTTTTTCTTCTGTCAAAGGTTGCACTAGAAGAATCCCAGTGGTTTGGTTTGCACCAGAAGGAGAGTTTTTTTCTCCTATGGAAGGGTAGCGCCAGAAGACTACAGCCTTTTTCTCTATGTATGAGTGGCACCATATGGACACAGCCTTTTCCTCCAGCGTAGGGTTGATGACGGAAGGATTTAGCCTTTTTTTTTTATCACAGAGGGGAGGGGCAATTCAGAAACAAACTTTTTTTTTTTTTTTTTTTTTTTTTTTTTTTGTAAACGGTGGCACCAGAGGGATGCAGATTTTTTCCCTCGTGGAGACTTAACACCAGAACGTGACGATCTTTTTCTTCCCACGGAGGAATGGCACCAGAAAGATATGACCTTTCACTCCCTTGGAGAGATGCACTAGAAGGATATAGTCTTCTTTCACCCATGGAAGGGTAGCACCTAAAGCATGTAACCTTTCCTCACCTGGAGGGGTGGTGTCATATGAACACAGACATTTTCTCCCATGGAGGGGTTCTTCTTGAAGGATACAGCCTTTTTATCCTGTGGAGTCTTGGGGCCTGATGGATAGTCTTTTTCCCTGTGAAAGGGTGACATTGTCAGATGGAAGGGTGGTATCGGAGGGAAACAGTCTTTTTCTTTCACAGAGAATTGGCACTGGAAGGAAGGATTCAAGGATACATACCTTTTCACCCATGGAGGGATGCTACCATATGATTAAAGCTCTTTTTCTCCTGTGGTAAGGTGGCTCCATTGGTTGCAGCCATTGTTTTCCATGGCGGGTGGTCGCCAGAAGGACAGAAGCGTTTTCTGTGCTGATACCAGAAGGATACTACAGTCTTGTTTCTCAACAAGTCTTTAATTATAAGGATTCAAGTCCCATTTCTTTTTTCTTGTCCCTAACAAATGCTGGTTTCTATTCATAGCTGGGTGGACTAGTAAGTTAACCACAGACTTAACTAACGTGACCTACGCCCTGCACCTCTTAGCCAAGGCCCTCACTTTGCTGATTGCACCTTCCAAAGTGAATACAGTAAAAATAATGTGTAAAACACGTATGCCTATTTTTTATGCATAAAAGCGTGAACTACTGGTAATGAAGTCTTCATTTTATTATCATGAAATCTTACAAGAAAAGTGCATAGCAACATAATACAACTGATATGTTATAGAGTTGATGAAACTGAAAAATGACCAATTTTGCCTTCATTTCTGACTGCGATAGAAGACATTAAATAGCTGACCTGCCTGTGGATCACTAGGCTTTCAAGGAGCAAAAATGGAAGTGTTCAAAATTTTCATTTTTACCAATAATAATAATAATAATAATAATAATAATAATAATAATAATAATAATAATAATAATAATAATAATAATAATAGAAGATTCATGGGTACCGGAACTCCGGTTAAATTCTCATTAAGTCAGAGGAATTGTAAGAGAGAGAGAGAGAGAGAGAGAGAGAGAGAGAGAGAGAGAGAGAGAGAGAGAGAGAGAGAGAGAGAGAGAGAGAGAGAGAAACCATAAGAATGTTGAATCGTACAGCTAAAATAATAAATTACGTATGCCAATGAATAGTTACAAGTTAATCCTGTGCTCGCAACACAGGGAGGAACCAAATAACAAAGGACAATGGTGAGAACAAACACAACAACGAATAAATAATACCTGTGAATCTTCTTTTTTTAACGTGCCTTTTCCCCCATTTGTATGGGGGTAAGCACGGTTCCTTCTTTCGAAGGACTCTGATGTGGCTTTTGGGGTAGACTTTGTATAGCAATTGACAAAAGGAAACCCGTCCGTAGCGCATTGCGCTAAGTTTCGAGCGCTAGCGACCGCCGAAGCGCGCGCGACAGGTGCCGCAGCCGTGCCGATCTGGCAACAGTGTAATCAGTGCCGTCTTGACGCGGTGGGCGTAGGCCACGAACTCTCTCTCAACTGTGTCGTAATTTTGTTTCCCAGTGAGCATAAGCTAATATTTGGTCGCTGCACGCGACATCTTTTCACAGATTACATGCGAAACCATACGTCTACAAGGCAAAAGATTCGGAAATGTACGTTATTGACGTATTGGAGTGGTTTGTTTACACAGACTGTCGTCTATCTGAGACGCAACATCACATCCGCTGTGCGCTCAGGCTGCCTCCACAGACTCCTTCGTAGGAGGCAAAAACAGTCGCCCTTCGTGCTGTGGACGGACACAATTTCTGTTGGGAAAAGATAAAAAGCAAAAACCGTGTTGTCGTCTGCCCGTGGTAGCTTACCTAGTCGTTCACGAGAGCTGCGGTACCATAGAATAGTGGTGTTTTGTGGTTTCAGGTTTCCCTCTCAGTCGCTTAAGATGACCTTGTGTAGGTTGACCTGTCAATTTCCTGAGCTTTAAACATTCGCCTGAGAGCAAATGAATGCTTTTTAGAGTAAATTTCCTAAGTTTTAAACATTCGCCTGAGAGCAATTGAATGCTTTTTAGAGAGTGGACCCCACCATTAGGATCTGTACTATATATATTCCACGATTCCAGAGACGGCAGTTCTCATTCAGGCGAAGGAAAGCTTCATTCATATTTTCAAAAAATACTATAACACCATTCACTTCAAATTTAAATGTTATTTTTTTTTAGCCTTTATGTTATATGTTATATTCATTTTTGTATTTTTAGGTAATTTTTGACATTAATTTTTCATTTAAATATTGATTGTTTTTTACGTCATTTATTTAATAAAACTCGTTTATAAGAATATATCTGTAAAAGTTGAACTAAATTAATTCATCGTAAAGAAGGCAAAATTATTGAGGTCATTTGCTATCAGATGGATGTCGGAAACATTCAGGCGCACAGTAAAATGTAGGAAAATACTCTTGAGCTCCAAATATGTTGATGGTTTGAAGTAAAATTTGACCTAGAGACGTGTCTTATGGCATGCATCAAGTGGAGTGTGTCAAAAGATTTATTTTCTCACATCTTATGTTAGTGTAGCTGAATTATGTGATTGTTAATTAAATTTTGTCTGAGCTACTGTACATAGGCCTGTCATGTTTTAGGCTAGACCAGGTAACTGGTGCAGTGGTGTCTTTAACACTGAAATTTCTGAAAATAAGCCGAAATTCACATGACTGAAATGATAGAGGTCGTGCCACCAGTAGGTGGTGAAATACAGACTTTCATATAGGCTAAGTAACTAACCAAGTAATTACTTAGCTATAGTTCTAACTTGCACTCGGTAGAGTTGTCAGCCAGGTACATTCCAGGCAAGAGGAATGTCATTGCAGACAAGCTCAGCCGCCAGAATCAGGTGATAGGAACCGCATGGTCCCTTCACTCGGAAGTGACGGAAAGGCTATTCGACCTGTAGGGGCGTCCAGTCATTGACCTGTTCACCACATGGCACAACAGAAAACTCCAGGTCTTCTGCTCGGTCGTGCCGGACCCATGGGCCGCTGCGGAGGACGCGTTCCAGCACCTGTGGGACAACCTCTTCGTTCATGCCTTTCCTCCGTTCTGTCTAATTCGCCGAGTGATCAACCAAGACGATCACTCTGAATCTCAGAAATTCTGGTGGCACCCAAATGGCCGCAGGCTGTATGGTATCCCGACCTGCTAGCTCTCCTCTCCAAGGTGCCGAGAGAGATCCCCCCCTGGCCCAACCTGCTGTGTCAACCCCATGTAGAGTGGTACCACCAGGCAGTGCAGTCCCTATGTCTTCACGGCTGGAGGTTATCCACCATCTCCTGTGAGCAAGAGGCTTTTTGTGTCGTGCAGCAACGGAGATGGTCGGGTACCTCAGACGATCCTCCGCAGTGGTATACCAGGGAAAGCGGTCCGTCTTCTATGGTTGGTGTCGTCAGTGGGGTATCTCTGTGGGTGGAACTACTATTCAGCAGGTTACGGACTTCCTTGTCTTCCTTCACCGAGAGAAGCTTCTCTCCGTTTCAGCCTAGTCTTGCAGCTGAAAGGAGTAGACATCTCTTCCTCCTTCGAGATTTCCCTACTGATGAGAAGCTTCGAAAGGTCTTGCCCACCCAGGGATCTCAGGCCCCCTGCATGGGATGTGACTCTTGTTCTAAGGAGCCTGACTCATGCACCGTACGACCCTTTACGAGAGTCGTCAGACAGGGATCTGACCCTCAAGACCATCTTCCTGCTGGCCCTGGCATCAGCGAAGAGAGTTGGCGAACTGCATGGACTTTCCTTCAGTGTTAAACACTCGATGGGAAGGGGATCAGTTACACTCGATTTCGTCCCGGATTTCATAATGAAGACTCAGAATTCTTCGGTCCCTGACACACGGTTCGAGTCCTTCACGATCCCCTCCCTATAGGACTTTGTAGGTAATGAACCAGACGAGATGCTACTGTGCCCTGTTAGAGTGCTGCGGCGCAATTTGAAGAGATCTCGTCGTCTCCGGCCTGAGTGTTGACAACTCTTCGTTAGTACTGGCTCGACCAAGAAAGAAGTGTCCAAGAACACCATCTCTTTCTGGCTTTGTGAGACGATAAGGAGAGCGTATTCTACTGCAGGAGAAGACGACACCGGTATGCTTCGTCTGAGAGCTCAAGAAGTCCGCAGCATTGGTCTGTCCCTCGCATTCCGGAAGAACATGTCGGTTCTACAGTTGCTGAAGGCAGGTGTGTGGTCCCAACAGACCACCTTCACCTCTTCCTTTCTCCGGGATGTTGCTCACAAGTCCTTGGACAGATTTTTCCATGGGTCCTGTGGTGGCTGTTCAACAAGTTGTGTAGTTTACCCAGCTCCTCTAAAAGGACAGGTTGCATCTCGCCTAAGATGTATGATTGTGATTGGGAGAATGAATGTGGAGTGACTGGCCTCTTCTTTCTCCCCATCCTGGCTCTCTTCCCATGGGCAGGGAGCGGACGCGCCGTTACATGCTGGATCTGGCAGTCGATGCAAGTAAGCACCCAATGGGAGCTCCCGTTCTACTTTCCGTTCAGGTTGATAGAAGTAACCCCACTCCTTCCCCTTGCAAGGGGGGGAAGGAGACCATGACTATAAGACAAACCCAATGCTTGTGATTGCCTTAATGTCATCCGACTCCAAGTTCTTCCTAGCCTACTTTGCATGAACGACGATTCCTTTTTCATGCAAAGGGACCCAGAAGTCTGACAATTGATCCCGCATTTCTTACAACCTGATCATTTTGTCAGAGGCAGTTTTCCCTTCCTCGCTCTATCGACCAGGAAGGGAAGACAAGGTGTGGTGAACTCCAGTCAGTTCAGGTGACTCACTCAGATTCCTCCCTCCAACCAGTGAGTCGTCCTAATGTAAAGGACCAAGGGTTTGTATATCGTGTCGGATCAAATCACAATTTTTAAAAGTAAATTGTATTTGTTCCGACACGATATACAAACCGTCGGTCCTTTACATTAGGAATTACTTTCAGTCGTAGGCTGGAAGCAGCCGTTAAACTCTTGAGCAAGGTGGTTAGGCAGTAACTACCGCCAGGTAGGCGGAAATAACCGCCTGCCCGGATGTAAACATTCCAGTTTGCTTTCAGCCGTCATGCGTTGCTGACGTGTTTTCGTTCTCTCTGCCTGACTGTCGTTAAGCTCTTATTATCCCAGTGGGATCTTTCTGTATTTTTATTTATATATACGTGTGTTTGATATTTATTAATACGAACCCACGATTTGTAATAACCTTGCATAAGCCGTCGTTTCCTGCGCTGTGTGTTGGATTTGATGGCCAAGGGCATTATTGGAGAAGCGTAACTGAGTGATAATGCTTCTCTTCCAGCAATCCTTTACGTAAATACTGAAGGCGCCCCTGTACTTTCGGAGATATAGTTTGGGACGTAATATCTTCACTCCCCTACATTCATCGGGACGTAAGAGTTCGTTCCCTTCTTGGGCTTCCACCCTCTGTGTATAAGGGGCATCACTAATTCCTTCCTACTTATGCTGAGTGTTGCTCGCTGCCTGCGCTTGGAGAACTGGGGGCTGGGTGGGAGGTTGCGGGTGTCGTCGGTAAGTTACGCTTCCACGGCGCCCTTGGTGGCCTCCCCTCCGTCCTGTTTTCTCTTCCCATAGGTTCTTCCTTCTCCCCTTTAGTAGATCTCTCTCCTTGGACCCCTTCGCTCGCTTGTCAGGCGAAGACCAGGGGCGGGGAGCGATCGGGCGACCTCTTGTAGAGTACCTCCTCCTGCTGCGTAGGGCAGTTCCCCCTGTAGCAAGAGGAGTCTCCCTCTACTAATCATCTTTGCTTTTCTTTCAGGTTGACAGTGAGCATCGCAGACACAGCAGTAGCTGGCTGGATAAATCAAAGGATATCTTGCATGAAGCAGTCCTGACATTCATTCAGTGTTGCTTCGGGATGGACCACAGCACCTGGTTAGATGACATATTTCCACGTCGCGTAGTGGAAGACCCTCAGATTGCCATTGGAAAGGCACCTCTGTTAGTATCCACCAGTTGTCTTCGGACTTGGAGTTTAGCCCTGACAAGAGGCTTTCTAGGTATCTTCTCAGCGTGTCCCATCTCCTGAAGAGATGTAGCAGTAATGAGACGTCCCCTATTCTGTCTAAACAGACTAGAGATCCTTCTCTCAGTCCTCAACCAGGTTGCAGTACCTGGCACAGCCCGGATTATTTTTCACCCGAGTGCCAGCATTTGGCACCCAGGTGCCCCTCAAACAAGAAATGCTCCTCATCATCATCTTGGTGCCCACTCAAGCGCCCAGTGCACTCGCCCGAGCGACATACGGCAGTCACAGTCTCCAAGCACCCAGTGTAACTCCCAAGTGCCCGCTGACTGTCTCTGTTGCCAAGAGTTTGGGGCTAGCTTCCAAGCACCCAGCGCCAGCTGAGTGCCTGTCCAACTCTAGTTCACTTGCGCCTGCAGCGGAAGACCCGTCTCACTAACATTAAACAACAGTTGGTAGATGCTTTAGGATTACCCAAGGCTCTGCTGGGATTAAAGCTTCCAAGGATTTATCCATGTCACCAATTTCTTCTGCTGAGGAGGAGGAAGTAGTTCAGGAATCAGCTTCCTCTGCATATTTTTTTAGCGACCTTTCTGTCGCATTTTCATCCAGCCACTCCAGTTTCTCCGGCCTCTACTTTCCTAACGAGGAACCAAGTGGACGCCAGTTGTCATCTTCCCAAGGTGGTCCTTTCCTCCTCTTCGAGGAAAGCTCTAAAGGGGGTCGAAGATTGGCTTGCATTGAAAAGGGAACAAGGGAAGGCTGCTTTTGCCCTGCCACTGTTGAGGTTGACAGCTAGGAGGTATTTGTCATAATTATGCTACTGGAGAAGATCTATCCCTGGGAGGTGCTGCCTCATCCCAGGGTGACTTCTGGGGTCTGATTGATTCTGCACGCCGTTCTGCCTTCTCTTTAGCTAAAGGTTTGTTTGCTTCCTCGGGGCTAGACCAAGTAGCTACTGTCCGGTAGGTGGGAGTCCCGCCTGCCCGGATGTAAACATTCCAATTTGCTTTCGGCCATCATGCTGTGCAGATGTGTTTTCGGAGCTCTCTGCCTGATTGTCATTAAGCTCTTCTTTCTCGGTGGGATCTTTTCTGTTGTTTTTGTTTATATATTGTATGTTTGATATTATTTAATATACAAACCCCATGATTTTGATAGCCTTGCGGTAAGGCCGTCTTTCCCCAGCGTGTGTTTCTTGGGGTCGGCGGCCAGGGCCGTAAATTTTCACCCCCCTAACCCCCCGCTCCTTGTTCGGGAGCATGACCTTAACCTTTTCTGTCTTGTGCAAGTGCTGCCCTTTGCCGCCTGCACTGGGGCATCCTTGCCAGGAGAAACCTTGTCGGGAGGTGGTTGCCGGGTGTCGTCAGAAGGTTATTCGCCTCTGATGGCGCCCTTGGTGACTGCCCCTTCGTTCCTTCTGGTAGCTTCCCTTCTGGCTATCTCTCCTTCGGGAGAAATGTCTCCTTCGTTCTCTTCGCTCACTCATCAAGTGGGGGCAGGGGATGTTGGATGACCTCTTCACAGGGGCCTCCTCTTGCTTCGTAGGACAATTCCCCCCAGAGCGAGAGGAGTCTCCCGTTACTTATCTTTTTTGCTTTTTTTTTCCAGGTTGACAGCGAGCATCGTAAGGCACAGCTGAAATTCCCCTGTGGCAGGAAGGCTGCTTTCATGCAGTAGGTACTTCGGTGATGACCATGGTGACAGTAAAGGCTAAGATCCCCATGTCGATGTCAACACTGTGCCCTGACAAGGGGGACCAACCGCTGTTTGTTCTCTGGTACTCCTGTATGCTGTGCCAGTGCCTCCTGTCATACCTGTGGTCCCGTCGGCTCCTGCTGTTCCTCATGACTTTTTGCTCCTGTTACCCTGGCTGCCAGTCACTGGGCTGCTCCTGCTGTGCCTCCTGCCTCAGCTGCCTGGTTGCCCCTGTCACCCACCGCTGCTGACATTCCTGAAGCTCCTGCCAGCCGGGCCGCTCTCGTGCCTCCTGCCCCAGCTGCCCTGGTCATTCCTGTTGCTTCTTTTGGTGTTCCTGTCGCCTGGGCCACTCCTGTTGTGCTTCCTTATTCAGCTGCCCTGGCAGTTCCCTGTGGCTCCTGACCACCATCCTGTAGAAGATGTCAGAGAAGAGATCGAGGAGGAAGCCCTGTGGGATGTAGTCGTCGTCTTCAACTTTATCTTCGACTTCCTCTTCTGCTGCCTTCTCCCCTTCTTCTTCTGATAGTGCAGCAGATAATTGCATATTTCATAAGAATCGTTCAGATAGTGAAACAAGCATGAAATTTTGCACAAGTGCTCTTTAAAGTTCCTCTATCAGAAAAGGGCGCTGGCTGGCACCACGCAAAAAATTTAATATGGCGGCCAAATTCCAAGATGGCGGCCAGTATCGACAGATTTTGGCTAATTTTTCACTAGAATGGCATGTATTTGCTTCTAGCAATATGGTAAAGCTCTTCCATACTATTTCTTGTGAATATTATGTTTCTGTAGCTTCCCAGTACAGTTTACCTTTAAATATGGGGGCTATATGGCTGCCAAGAAAAGGTAGAAACAATAATTATAATGAGAAATAATGCCCGTTCAACAATTATCGTTTTAAGCATGGATCTTGGTTTCTGTGGTTTTAGATCCTAATGAGGCCATCTCTTTCGAATAACTCATCAATTTTGAAGGAAAATTAATAAATGTAAAAGAGTGTATGTCTGCACACAACCAGGGCACACTGGTGACATCACTGCTGTGTAACTCAGCATGGGGTTCAGTGCCAGCTAATCCAGCTTTACTAATCCTGTAGTCTTAGACTAGTAGTTGTAGTATAGTTTAGTTTAGTATCCCAAATGCTTTCTAACAGCCCCAGACCAGCTATAGTTAGATAGCCGCACCTGAATAGACAGTATGGTTCATGTACTTACCCGGATGGTGTACAGATCACACGAGACTTAAATGGCACTGGATGAATGATCGGGCTAGGTGTAGGGAGACCGAACCTAGTTGAATCCCATACAGGAATGTGTGCTTTGTTTAAGGTGGTAAAAGGATAACCCCTCGGCCTTAATCAAAAGTGAAATCATGGCAGAATGTGATGCCAATCCAATATTGAGCAGTAGAAAACAAACTGGAGTTTGTGTTGTCTTTGTCAGAAGGACAAAAGAGGTGAGCACTTGACATCACCTCCAAGTCATCATGTCCTAGACCATGATGGGTACACAATGCTGGCAAGGAACATTCCCATGTTCAGTGAAATTAATGAAATGCCACTGATAATGGATCCAGCAAGGCTGGATGAAGGTGATGGCATAGAGGCCACTCTCAGGAAAAATGCAGCAAAATACCATGTGAACTGTCGCTTGTTGTTTAACAACACTAAACTGGACCGTGCAAGAAAGCGACAAATCCAATGACCAGACCAGCAACACTGAGACTAGTCGGTGCAAAACTGCGCCCAAACCAGTCATGACAATGAAGTTTGCATTTTCTGTGAGAAAGTGGCACCTGCATCTGATCTCAGACAGGCTAGTACTAAGGGCCTTGACTTGAAATTGCGTGAATGTGCAGAGATACTTAGTGATGGCAAGCTCCTTGCTAAGTTGACTGGTGGGGATGTCATTGCACAGGAGTTTAAGTATCACCATGCCTGTCTTTGTGCCCTCTACAACAGAAAAAGGTCCTACCTGAGGAGCCTTGAGAAAGACCAAGGTAGCACTGAGTCAGAATCAGATGTGTATCCACTAGTTCTGTCAGAACTGATGACATACATTGTTGAAAACAACCTTTGTTCAGATGATCCAGTCACATTTCGGCTGGCAGATATTTGCCACCTCTACCAACAACGTCTGGAACAATTAGGTGTAGAGTCACCAAGTGTAAATTCCACGAGACTCAAAGACAAACTTCTGGCAGAAATTCCAGAACTTGAGGCTCATAAATCTGGCAGAGATGTATTACTTGCATTTCAAAAAGGATGTGGGAAAAGCACTTGCTCAATCATCTGATCTTTCAGAGGCAGTTATCATTGCTAAAGCAGCAAATATTCTCAGAAAGTCTATACTTGATCATCAGTCACGGTTTGATGGCACATTTTCTGAGGCTTGTGTACGAAATTCTGTGCCTCCTCTCCTGCTCCAGTTTGTAGGGATGGTTGAGCATGGGGCTGACATCAAGTCACAGTTACGATTTGGAGCATCAAAGTCAGACCAGGCCATTGCACAGCTCATGCAGTTCAACTGCTACTCCCGATACAAAGAGGGAGCAACAACTCATAGACACTCCAAAGACAGAGAAACACCATTCCCAGTCTACATGGGACTCTCAGTCTATGCCAAAACCAGGAAGAGAAACCTGGTTGAAATGCTACATCAGTATGGCCTCAGTATCTCTTATGACAGAGTACTGGAGGTCTCTGCACAGTTAGGAGATGCCACAGTTAGCAAATATGTGGAGGAGGGTGTGGTCTGTCCCCCAGTACTGCAAAAAGGGTTGTTCACCACTGCAGTGATGGACAACATCGACCACAACCCATCTGCAACTACTGCCACTACCTCCTTCCATGGAACTAGCATCTCCATATTTCAGCACCCCACCAAGGAGAACACTGGACAGGAAAGACAGCAACTAAAGTTTGCACCTGAGAAAGTGAGGTCGGTGCCTGAATTGCCGGACACATTCACAAACATCTCACCAGCTTCCTTTCAAACAAAGAACCCTGTGCCACCAAACACTGCAATACCAAAGCCACCCACAGAAGGAGAAGGTGAATGGCATGCTCTTCTTCCATGCGTTCACAGGCTGTGATACAGTGTCAGCCTTCCGGAGCAAGGGCAAGAAGACCGCCTGGCAGACATGGAACATCTTTCCAGAGGCCTCCACTGTGTTCTCCAAACTGAGTCACTACCCTCTCAGAGTGGAAGAGAGTGACCTGAAGGTCCTGGAGAGGTTTGTCATACTTATGTATGAAAGATCCAGCACTGCTGGCACTGTGGATGAGGCTAGACTTGACATGTTTGCCAGAAAACAAAGGGCATATGAGGCCATTCCACCAACCAGGAGCTCTCCTCCAACACACCAAGCGTGCTGCGTACCAGGCTGGTTGTGTGTGGGGGCAGGCCACCCAGTGTCAGCCACAGCCAGAGAACCCTGCTGAGTGGGGATGGCAAAAGTCTGGTGAAGCATGGCAAGTCCTCTGGACAACCAACTCGCCCTTAGCCAAGAGTTGCCAACAGCTTACCAAATGTGGATGCAAAGCAGGCTGTCGGGAAAGGTGCAAGTGCTACAAGCTGGGTCTTCCCTGCACAGCTCTGTGCACTTGCAAATGTGAAGTCTAGATAAATATTGCCCTCTCTTCAGTAGATAATCTAGCTTGAGCATCCAACGTGTCATGCTATGCCTACCTTCTTATCCTCGAATTTTTCAAAGGTGTAGGTTGAGAGACCTATACATAGATTGGTTGCGTTTAGTCCATATTTCTCTTCTTTTCTTTTTATGGTTACAGTCTTAGACACAATGTTGTATGTGACCATACCATTACTATTTCAGTTGAAAATAGCATATTAGTTAAACTGTCTGATCACATGAATATACCATTAAATAAAAACAGTTGGTCTCTATGTCTGCTAGCGCTGTGGATAGAAAAAAACTTTTATGGCAACCATTTTGTACGCCATCTTGGTTACAATTCATTTAGTAAGGGTTTTCAATAAAATTTGTGGTATGGAACATTTTATAACCTAAAAGTCGAGGTTTAAAAAAAAAAAAACTGGCATATTCCATCCAATAGATGCTCCCAAACCAGTGAATCTCAACATAGATGGCGGCCATTTTGAAAAATAGCCGCCATCTTGGATTTTCAGGTGGCCAGCGCCCTTTTCTAAGAGAGCGTAGTCTTAGGAATGTTTGTGCCAAATTTCATGCTTGTTTCACTATCTGAACGATTTTTACAGCAATCTGCTGCACTATGAGGCTCGTCGGCCGAAGAAGAGGAAGGCTGCTTCTCCCTCCCCTAAGGGGTCCCGCTGTGGGGCTTCTGAGGGACTGTCTCCCTTCATGGGAAGGCAGTTGGATCTCTTGTTGGCTCCTCCCAGCCTTTGGGCTCGGGAACTGAATCACTTACCCCCAGGATCTTGTGTTTTGGGAGATGTCAGTGCACAGACTTCAGTTTGCGCTCCTGTTGCCATTCCAGGGGTTCTGCGTCTAGACTGGTGCTGTGTCCGGTGCTCGAATTTGTCAAGTCACATCAAGTGCTCGAGAATCTTCGGAGTCTCATGCATCTCGAACCAGTGTCAGAGAGACCTCTCACCGTCCCATTTCAGGCACAGGGCGAGAGAAAGAGCTAAGGCATGCAAGTGTCTTGGTTCTTCCTGCCAGTACTGAGTTTTGAGTGCTCAGTTAGTTCTGGAACAGTGCTCTGTCAGGTTACCAACCTGGTGTCTCTGTCCTGAGGGTTCGAGTACCTGGAGGGACAAAGAGGTGGTTCCCTTCAGAGGTCCTGCGGGACTTCTGAGAGACTACCTCTCTTCAGAGGGACAGTGTGTTCTCTCGTTTGGCTCTTCCTGGCCCTTGGGGCTGGGAACCTATTCGCATTCCCCGTTGGGGTCTTGTGTCTTGGGGGCCTTGAGTGGGTGACATTTCGAGGCCGCGCTCTCGATTCCAGTTCTTAGAAGTTGGTGTCTGAGACTGATTCTGTGCCCGTCCTTCCACGGTTTTTTTTTGGAAGCCGAGAGGAGCTTACTCCCGATGATTGTTCTTATGAGATTCAGGAGTCTCGCTTGGATTCCTTCCTTGGGCTCCTTGGAATCTTGTGCACTCAGTGAGCACTCGGATTCCTTGGGATCGCGAGCACTCGACTAGCGAATCATCGAGTGTCCAAGATTCTGCGGAATCTCAGGCACTCCCCAAACCAGTACTAGGGAGTTCGCTCTCTGGTCTGGTTTGGGCACAGGACGAGAGAAGGTGTCGAAACATTCAGTTGTTTCGAAGGTGTCGACGAAACATTCAGATATTTCGACACTTCCTGCCTGTTCCATTTTGAGTGCTCGGTCAGTTCCGAAACTCGTGTATTGGACCTTTGGGTTCGAGCACTCGGGTTAACAGACAAGAATCCCCTTTAAACCTTCTTCTTGAGGGGCTTCGGCCTTGGAGGAGATTAAAACATGTCTTGAGGCAGTGCTAGTTCATGGCTAAGCTTTCCTGGCTCGGCTCATCTCAGCCCTGCTTGCTCGCCCAGCCACCGATCATGTTTACGTGATTGGTTTGGATTGGCTCGGCCTGCTCGCCCAGCCTCTGATCGCGTTTAGGTGATTGGCTAGTGCAGTTTGGCTTCCTCGCCCAGCCCCTGATTGTGTTTACATGATCTGCTCAGTTCGGCAAACCAAATGCTGTTGAGGTTCACCTACCTTCAGGAGACTCAGCTGAAATGAGCTTTCGCTCTCTCCAGGTTAGCGCTGCGCCATGGCGTTAGTGCTCTCCTTCCTTCGTGATGCTGTCATCACACCTGGTTGATGATCGCCAGCAGTCAGCCTCTCCTGCTGGTTCTTCTAGCAGGACAGGTAAGAGTGCTTTTCTCCTCCTTTTCCCTCAAACCCTCTCGGTTGCTGCCTGGGGATGCGAGTCGGATAGAGAGGACCCCGACAAGTTTTTTCTCTTATCAGAGCTCTGGTACAAGGATCTACATCTTGGGCTCGGTTCTTGGATCGGCTCGCCATACATCTGAGTAGTCGAGGATGGTTTTCTGGGTTCTGGCGAGGTTATCCCTCCAAGGAAAAGAGATCGGGAGTGTTGCACCCCAGGAGGACTCGAGGGTCTTCCTCTTAGGGATGCAGACACCCTCGATTTTCTTTCTGCAGAGATCTTCACGCAGATTCGTCAGCACAATGATCTCAGGGGAAGGACCATGGCATTCCCCGTGAATAACTTCACTGCTCCTTGCAGGTGTTTGTCGGGGCTGCCATGGTCCTTGCTTGCTATAAGGGCTTTCTCGACCAGATGAATGCCTTTTCCCTGGACAAGGAGTTCATTTTGGTCAAGTCACCCAGTCAAGCTCCTTCCCCTTCCTCTTCCTCGACAGAAGCAATTCTTCTTACCTCGGAGGGACCTTATGCCGACTAGCAGATTGTCCTGGCTCTGGCTCGTCTGGACTCTGATATCTCGCTCTTTCTCTTTGCCACGAAGGGTGTTTCCTCTCGCAACAAGAGACGGTAAACCTGGAGGACACTGCTATGGTGTCCCTCCAGGTAGCTTCCTGATGAATCTGTGATCCTTCACTTTTTCGAGGCTTTTCCTCCTCGGATGCGATCATTCCTGAAGAGGTCTCTGCCTTCTAGAGACTGTTCCAGGCAGGGGGTGGGTTCGCCCACCCAGCACCAGACAGCAACCGTTGGGCAATTATGGTGCTAAGAAGAGGGACATTGTCCTGATTCTGATCTCCAGTCTAGTAAGTCCCGAGTCATCACATTTCCTCAGAAACGGACCTTCACTTGGTTCTGCCTCCCTCTTTCGCAGAGAGTGCTGCAATAATCAAGGAATGTGCCAGGGCAACTGCCTTGTCCTCCAGGCAATGGCAAGCTAGCCCTTCCTCAGCCTCTAAGAAGTCTTAGGCTCCAAGGGTGCTCGCAGAACACCCAGCCTTCTTTGTTCTCGTCTTGAAAGTGCGCATACGTGTGTCTCAGCCCTCTTTCCATCGGGAAGAAGGCAGAGGGAGGAGAGGAACGGAGAACACTGGGAACAGTGTTCTCCTCCTGCTGGTGCCTTGATGAAGGAATGACTGTCAAATCATTGGACTATATGACAGCAACATAGCCGAGACCTGGCAATGGATATCCTTTAGGAGAAGTATCTGTTTTCCTCTGGGTGTTGGCCACCTTTCACCAAACTTACGTTCTGTCTCCTCTGTCATGTTCTTGACTTTGGGAGCAGCCAACCTGGCTAGAGCTAGTTGTCTTCGGTGTCCTGTCATCGCTGCAGAAGCTGTCCCCTGAGAGGCAGCTTTGCCTTCGATTCTCTTCATGGAGAATGAAGGAGATCTGCTTCGAGTTCTTAGTCCTTTCCTCTCTTGAAGGATGAGGGAGGATTTAGGCTGGTGCTTGATCGATAGGAACCTCTGAATATGTCTGCATATTCTCCTCGTGACATGCTTCTGATCTCAGATGAACTGACTGAGGAATGGGCGCATACCTGTAAGGCCATTGTCTTCAGGGTGTGCTACCAAGACGATAAGTACCTTCTCATCAACATCCTGGAACTGAAGGCAGTTTTCTGGCCCTTTGAGAGTTTCAGGATCAGATTTTTTAGATACTCTGGGGTGTTGTTGGGCAACACCACAATATGTCAGCAAGCAAGAGGGTCTCGTTTCCTCCCTGTTGCTTTGGTTGACTTTGCAGGTGCTCAAGTGAACTTTGGTGCACTCTGTAGAGCCATCAGCCAGGTACTTTCAAGGCAATAGGATGTATTGGCAGGCAAGCTTAGCCTTTGGCATCATGTGACGGGGACAGAGAGCTCCCTTCACTCAGTTCCTCACGGAGAAGTTGCTGGACTTGAGGGCTCCCTATCGTCTTTCTGTTTGTCTTCCAGCTCAACAGAAGCCTGCAGGTCTTCTGCTTCATCATACTAGACCCACAGACCGCTACAGTGATGCATGCTGACACAGTGGGACAACCTCGATGTCTTCATCTTCCTTTCGTATTTGTCTAATTGTGAAAGGCTTGAGTACACATTCGGTCTAGTCTGTCACCTGAAGGTAGCCCTTTCCTCCTCAGTCGAGATTTAGCTACTGATGAGAAGATTCGATCAGTCTTCCTCTCCCAAGGACCTCAGGCTCCTGGGCAGCATGTAGCTCTTGTTTAGGGTTCCTGCCTCGTGCTTTGCACGTGCCCTTGCAAGAGTCATCAGACAGAGTTCTGACTCTCAAGACCATCTCTCTTCTCGCTCCAGCATTGGAGAAGAAGATAGATGATCTTCTTGAACTATCTTTGCCGTGAGCATTCAAGGGATGGTGATCAGTAGCTCAACTTCGTCTCGGATGTCGTAGCAAGCTCCGAACCCGTCTGCACCTGTTGCCAGGTTTGAGTTCTTCATGATCCCGCTCCCCCTTGGACTTTGTAGTTGATGATCCAGATCAGTCACTGCTTTGTCCTGTTAGGGTGCTGCGGTGCTTTCTGAAGAAATCTTGACATCTCTAATGGATGTCGACGACTTTGCGCTAGGACTAACCCACCCAAGAAAGAAGTGTCCAAGGACACGTCTTTCCTTTTGGCCTCTTGAGACAATTGGAAGGGCGCACTTTGCAGCTGACGTTGACGACACCTGTACACTCCACCTGAGAGCTCACAAAGTCAATGGCTTGGTCCATCCCACGCTTTCTGGAAGTTTCTTTCAGTCTGAAAGCAGAGATGTGGTCTCATCAGACCACATTTATGTCTTTCTACCTTCGGGTTGTTGCCCACGAGTCCTTGGAACTCCCTTTCCTTGGACCTGTGGTGGCTGCCCAACAGGTTGTGTTTTCTTACCCGGCTCCTACAAGAGCACAGGTAACATCTCGCCTAAGGTGTGAGGTTCTGGAAGTGAGAGGGATTACAAGAGTGATTGGCCTCTCCTCCTGCTCCTCCTTCCTCGTCCCCCTGCTTCTCTTCCTTCGTGCAGAGGATGGACTCGAACCGACTTGCTGGAACTGGCATCTGATGCGGTAAGCTTACCCATCAAGCACCCGTTCTATTTTTCCTTCCTAGAATCATAGAAGCAATCCGGCTCCTTCCTCTAGCAAATAAAAACTTAGAGTGGAACTTGAAAATGGTTCGGCCTCTCCAGCTGTCCAACTGATTTGGTAGTTGCCAATGGAAGCCTCCTATTGTAGGTGAACTGGAGCTCAACCATCCATCACTCAACTGCAGCAAAAAAGAAAAAACAAACATGAACACTCGAACACATCACATTCACAAACAAAAACATACAAAACAAACATAATGGAAAAGCCGTCAAACGAAACAAATACGAGAAACTAAACACACATTTCATAATATAAGCCCACTTTCCAAACGCCACTACAACACTTGAATCCTAGGCCGGAAGGCAAAGTAGAGTGCAGACTGACAGGTGGATAGAGCTTTCCCCACCTGTTGGTAGGTAATCCCTTCTCAGTAAGTCTGAATGGCCTGAAGCAAAATCCTGTGTATAGAACTTTAGTTGTGTATGTTAGGAGAAATGACTTAAAAAATTTGTTTATTCTATGTTGTCCTACCGACGAGAGGTTTTATAGCTATCGTAATAGAGGTCATTATTTAGAAAATATAAATTATAAATTTCTAATACTTGTTTATACCAGAAATTTGAAAAAAGTGTATTCTCCAATTTTCAGGAATAACAAACAAACGAATTAAGGAGTGTTCACATTTGCAAGTGAGAGAAATTTTTTAGTGGATTTTGTTAAAAGTGAATTTCAGAGTGGTTTAGTCTTGTAGTCTTGGAAGGAAATACACAGATTATTTTTGTGATCAGTGACTGAAAGAAAAACATCTGGCAACATGATGGCCGACGGAAAACTCATTGGTGACGGGTCGTGGGAGCTCCACATCCACGTCACCGACCTGCAGGTGGAAAGGGTGCTGAGGGTCAAGAGTGACCTTCATATCGGAGGGGTCATGCTGAGACTTGTTGAGGAACTGGGTGAGTTTGTGCTTCAGCATTAGTCATTTTATATATAAGGATTATTTTTATTATTTGATAAACGTGGCACTTCACGTTCATCAGGTTTTTGAAGGAAATTTATTGCTCTTTTGTATCTTGTTATAAATCATGCACACTTTGGTCAGTTTTGTAAGCAAATGGGTATCTTTATTGCATGGAGTTATGTATAGATTATTTCTTGTGTTAAATTTTTCTGTTTTAAGCATAAGATGTGTTCCTTTAGTGAACTGAGTTACAGTGAACCCCCCGTATTCGCGGGGGATGCGTCCCACACCCCCCCGTGAATAGGTCAAATCTGCGAATGCTTAAAACCCCTCTAAAAACACTTAGAACTGCCCATTTTGATAGCTTAAACCAAGAAAAACCCTGTAAAAATGTGTATACCTGAATATTTTAGGAGTTTTATCACAAAAAGTGCATTTATTCATGAAAATTATATGAAAATACAGTAATTAGTGAATATTTCTCAGTGAAAAATATCGCGAATGGGCGAATTTTCCGCGAATGATGGCTAGATATGTTCCACAGAGAAACCCGCGAATGCGTGAGTCCGCGAACCATGAGAACGCGAATACCGGGGGTTTACTGTACTTAGGAATTATGAATGTTTAAGTTATGGAGGTAACTGGTGAGTTTTCATAAGTGTTAAAATAACTTTCATCTGTTTTCAAACTTGAATGGACAGGCAGAGATGAAGATGTGGAAGTTCCCTTTGGACCCTAAATTGAAATAAGCTGGAGGCCATTATATGAAAATCCAAATTTCTTTGTGAATGTGTCTTGCACCTTTTGGATCTTGTTCAGAGTAGTATGTGTATGTTTGAAGATTCTTCTCATTGTTTGTTGCTTTGGATGCAGTTGTCTTTCCTGCTCTGATGTGGATACCATTATCGTTGAAGTTTATGGGGCAATTGAGTTCTAGTAGTGCAAAAATGGTCTTTGAAGCTTTGTTTGTGCCATGTTTCCCAATTCCCTATAGTTGGTAATTGTTATTGTCAGTGGTTTCCAGATTAAAGGGGACTCTTTTCTGTGTTTTTTGTTCTATTTTTCCTTCTACAACATAAAAACCTAATGGATGATTCTGTTGATTAGAATCTCTGTCAAGACTTTGGGAAATATTTATGTTATTTGTTCCTAAGGAAATACAAACCATTACCTTTTATGTAGGAGTTTCTTTCAGCATGAGCTGGAAACCAGTTGAAAACTTGCTAACAAGGTAGTTACCAGGTGGTTTTACCAGGTGGTTAACTTGTGGTGATGGGGGGGGTGAGTGGGGTAGCATCCCTTACTCACTGTCCGTTACATTCACTTTTCTTTCCACTGTGCTAGAAAACAAATGTGCTCTGCTCTTTTGCACTGACAGGTGTTTAAGAACTTGGCTTTGTAGAAGAGTAGTTGCTCATTGCCATTCTTTTTCATATTGATCATTTTTGTTGCCTTGCGTCTTGTTTTTTATCCAGTTGGAGAAGAAACATGAACATTGTCATTGTGGGTGGTGGGCGGTTTGTGTCACCCGTACCCCTAACTCTCTCTAGTTGGAGCTTCCAGCAGGGGAATTTCCCATTTGTTCCTGCATAGGCACAACTTCAAGCATAAGCTGGAAACAGCCATTCAAACTTACTGACAAGGCAATTAGCTATTGACAGATGGGAAAAGCCCTGCCCACTCTAGTCTGCACTCCATGTTGCTTTGGGCTGCCATTGAGTGTAGACATCTCTTTGGACTCTGCCAGATTTTGCTGTTCACACTTTTCATGATTAAACTTGAGTATTTGTTTTTCATTTGTATTTGACTGTGTCTTTGTGTTTTTATGGATCAGACTCAGAGTCAAAATAGATATGCCTGCAAGGAACTAGGTATAGATTTTTCCTTGCTAGGATTTGATTTTTTTTTTTTCATTGGAAATGCAGTAGCTTCTTGAAAGTGTTCATCAGTAGCTATACCTAGTAATATTTATACCATAGAAGATGCAGTCCTTCGATTATGGCCTTCCATTTAGCCTAGTAGAGGAAGAAGGCCCTAAAAGCTGTAACCTTCTAAATTCCTTGGATGGGGTGACGTAGTCTTTGGTTTTTTCCACCCCAACCAACTCTCTTTTTCCATGCTGTGTACCTGCGAAGGGAAAGTCTACCCTGCTTTCAAAGTCTAGTTAGGCTTCTTTCTGTGAGCTTCTCCCCCCTCAGGGGAGGGCAGGGGAGATCAGTCACCAGCGGTGATCGGCTTTTCCTGGGTCGGCTTGAAACTTTGTATCTTCCATTCAGATTCGAGGTCTGCTTCCATCTCGCTGTTATGTTTGTTTTTTTCTCAACTTGGGAAGTGTTATTTACTTGAAGATATGGAGCAAGGGCAGTGGTTGTACTTCAACATATTTGGGAGTAAATCTTAACCTAAAACCTAAATTTATTTTCTAATCCTTTTACAGTAATGTATTTACAAGCAATCCACAACAGCACAAGTGACCTCTGTATTCCTTTGGACAATATTTTGCTGGATCAGTCCCTGTCTAGCCACACACTAACCTACAATCAATCCAGAGGACACTCACAAATATATACAACTTGATGATCATCAATTTTCTATACACCTTTTTCCTTTAACTTGTCAATACACAAAAGTAAAATGAGTTACACCGAAAAAGAAACAAACCTCCAGTACATATGAGTCAAAGAAATCATTCAGGATTATTTACTCAATTGAGCTTTTTCACAAAAAGAACTTAGTACAGTTTATATAGGCAGTCCCTGGTTTACGATGGTGGTTCCGTTCCTAAGCGTCGTAAGCTGAAAATCGCCGTGAGTCGAGACATCGTTGAAAATTGTAAGAAAACCTTAGAAAACCTTACTTTTAATCTTTTGGGTGGTTTCTTGAAAAAAGATGTAACCTGCATTTTCACCGAGTTTTTCATCAAAAAAACCTCCAAATATTGATTATTCTACTGTTTTGGAGCCATAATTCTTCTGTCAGATCAGCGTCATAAGTGTGATAACCCTGGAACATGTGTCGTAAAACGAATTAATTTCTGATGCATATATTTGAAAAGCGTTGTAAGCTCGGAACGTCATAAGCCGAACCCATTGTAACCCGGGAACTGCCTGTATTTGTTTAATCAGCTCCTTGTAATACACCAAAATGTTTTTCCAACATATAAATGACATGAGGTAAGAGTCTTCTCTCTTTTAGAACTGGTTACCTCAGAACGTTTCAAAAAGGAAGTTTGACTTATAAATCAACTTTATTTTTTGTTTCATCACACAATACAGTAGCAGGAATTATATCAGCCTCACACAAAAAAAATTTGCAGTATAGTATATGATTACCATCTATCATGTATGTACGTGGAATTCCACATAAATGAGATTCTTTAACAGGTTTCCATAATGCCCTCTGTACCCTAGTAATTCATGACTTCCAAGTATCATTTTCTTGCCAGCACACCAACTGATTCATATCCTCACAAGGGATGGACTTTTCCACAACTACTCATGCAGAGAAAGGTCCATTATTAGCAATATTATGAAAGGTGGATGTTGACTACAAAAACAATGAAAACAAAATTAACGAACAGACAACAACTCATTATATAAGGCAAAACCAAAAAAATAGTTTATTTTCACAGATACTGACTATCTTTTAACACTACATCATCTATCTATAAGCTTTTGAGCTTACACTGAGTCAAGTTCCTTCTCTCACCACAACTCTTTGGAGTCTTACAGAGAGGTGTTGCACAGCCTGTTCGTGCGGCTCATGTGTTTCCCATGCGCCTGCTCTACAGGATGGGATTACAGGTTGCAACGGGCTAGTGGTGTTCTGGATGTCTGTCCACGGTCGGACAACTGTAGTGACAGGGGAGCACTTCGACTCTTCTCACCGTAGCCCATCACGGTTTCACAGAGAGATTTGTGCGACCCGTTGTGGTGGCTCATTTGCTATCCATGGGCCTGGTCTGTGGACTGGGTTTACTGGTGGGAATGGGGTAACTTTGTTCTCTCAGTCCATCCATTTTTGGTTGGTGGTTGTGGGCAGTCAAACAAGGCTCCTCTCCTCACCGCAACTCAGGATTTGCATGGAGAGGGTTAGTGTGTGACCTGTGTGCTTTGGATTGGGTCTACTGCAGGCATCCCAGCTCTCTTGATTTTCGAAGTCCATGCATGGTTAGATGATCATGGTGGATATGTGAGCAGAGTAATTGTGGATGCCTTCACTCCTTGGGTCACTCAGAGAGGGTTTGCACAACTCACTGAGTGTGACATAACGTGACCAGTGCAAACCACCATTGGGGTTCATGTGACATGTTTGCCAGTAGCGTTCCCGATCTTTGGATTGGTTTTTTTGGTGGGGAGATGCTCCTTCCCAGCTTTCTTTGGAAGGTTTTGGAGTTTACCTGCATCGTTTCCATGCTCAGTAGGTTAGAGCTTTCAGAGGGCGTGTGCTCCGAGCTATTCTTCTCCAGGGAGAGTTCTTTGAACTCTTGCCACCTCTCGTAGGCATGACTAGCGGCATGACTGAAGGGGAGTTGGAGGAGCAGTGTCAAGGCTTGTTCTTCTCCTCCTTCCTCAGTTTAACCAAGCACTAGGCAAGGAGGCATCAGTGTTCAAGATGGAACTGGAATCTGACGGTGACCCCGCTGTGGTTCATACTTCTCAGACAAGAGGCTCATCTGTTTCATTATGGGTTAAGAAATGCCTTAGAGAGCAAAGGTCTGGTGGTCTTCTCCTGTGACTGAGGAAAGAGCAGTGCAGGTAGCCTAGGACCAAATGGAAATGATTGTTCCTGTGTTTTGGATCCTTTGCAGACTGCACCATCGTGGCAATTCTTGGAATTTTTAGCTCCTTGAGAGCAAAATTCCTGGGAAGCAACCACAGCGTGCACTGGGCCCTTGGTCTTTTCTTACGGGTTGTCATTCATGTTACTCTAAGGCTTTTCCTGATCCATTGCCATAATCTCAGGAAGCGAGTGGTGTCTGGACAGTGTTAGCTCCATGACCAATGGGTCTGGGAGTACCCTTGTTTTCCAGGAGATTGTGCTATCATCTTCCCTACTGCTTTCATGTCATAAGTGGTTGTATCACAGGTGAAGGAGGTGACTCCCTGGTGCTGATGGAAGAGTTAGAAGGTGAGATCCTCCCAAAGCACCACTTGTGAGTGATCTTGGTTTCCATAAGAGAGACAGTTTCCTTCTCTCTTCCTTTCTCAGACACGAATTGAGAAAAGGAGGGACGGAAAAGCAGAACGAAAGGGGATGTTGAAGCTGGCAGTACTCTCTCTCCAACTGCCATGAGTTGGGATGTGTGTTACGCCGTTGGGTAGTACAGCATTAACAGGGAGCAAAACCTTGGTTGGTCTCTGACCTTCATGATGGCTACTGTTTACTATTGAAGAACCATTACCCTTCTTACTTGAAAACTGGTACTGTATTGGGTTTGGCCCAACAGTCACAGAGTAGGCTATATAGTTGTAGCATTGCCAAGATGGTGGGTTAGTTGCTCCAGAACAGAGATTGCTTCTGTCATTCAATTTTGGGAAGATGACAGTGCAGTCCTTGTCTCAGTAGTTACCTGTTGTCATTGGAGAAGCTTGTTCCTCACAGGTGTCTCCACCTGCACTTTCTTCAGTGGCAGCTGAAGTAGCATTGCTCAGCACCAAGCAATTTCCCCCCCCCCCCAGGAGTTTGAAATATCTCCCTCCTTAGAGGCAGCTGTTTACAGACACATTGAAGGACAGTTAGGGTGCACACCTGTATGGCTTGTTCGCATCAGGTGTGCCAACACTGGATGAGCCTGATCTGCACAACAGCCTTCTTGAAATGCAAACATCTTTGCTAGCCATCAAGGCATTCCAGGAACATCTAGATGTGTTACTCAGTTGTGTTGAAGAGTGACATCACCACCTTAGTGGCATATGTCAACAAGTAGGGGAGGTTGATGTTTCTTTCTTCTCTGTCAGTTGGCAAGGCAGATGCACAAGAGGTCAGTTTGCTGCACCATTGTGCTGTCAGTTACATTCTTGGCAAGCTGAGTGTAATGGCAGACCAGCGCAGCTGCCAGTGTCAGGTGTTGGGGATGTAGTCCTTACACCCATGTTTAGCTGGAAGACTTCCAGCCCTGGTGACCTTTTTGCCACATGGCTAAACAGGAAGCCCCTGGTGTCCTACCTTCCCATTCCAGATATGTGGGCATGAATGGTAGATGCTTCCCAACACCCCTTGGACAGCGTGGACATCTATCCCTTCCCACTGCTCAACTTGATGCATCAGGTAATTAACTGAGTCTAGATGACATTGGGTCTCAGGTGACCCTGGTGGTGCCTCATTGGCTACACGCCAAGTGCCTACTCTCTTGGTTGAGGCACTGAGAGGTATTCACTCTTGGCCCACTCTCCTTAATCAGCTACTTATTCAGAGGTACCACCAGACTGTTCACTCCCTCCAGCTTCACCTGTAGAGATTATCCAGCAGATCCTGCAAGAGAGAAGCTTCTCTTGCAGGACTGCATGGGAGGTGTCTGACTACTGTACTTGAACTTACTAGGGAAAGCGGGCAATCTATGTGACTGATATCATAGAAAGGGTGTTCAAAGGCTATCACTCTGCCTTGAGCCAGGTGGTTAAACTAAGGGGCACTGGTCTCTCTTTTTGAGAGAGTTATTCATGCTCATGAGGAACTTTAAGCAATCTTGTGCTCTTAGGAGATTCTTCCAACGGAATGGGTTGTGACACTTTCCGCAGTCTAACCCAGGTGCTCTATGAGCTTTTTGTGAAGCATATTGGGGATTTACACAGCTTGTCCTACCTAATCTGGATCTTGGGGTTGGGGTTTTTTCTTTTCGTAGTTTGTTCCTGAGTTTGTTGCAAAAACTCAAACCTGTCAGTCTGAAAAGAGATATAAGAGTTTCTCAATCCCATCCTTATGGGATATGCCATATGTGACCTTTAAGATACTTTCTTGAAAGGACACGATCTCTTTGGCAAGAGTTTTAGCAACTTCCACTTAGTACTGGCAAGCATAAGAAGGAAGTGTCCAGGAATACCCTCCCTTTCTGGCTTCGCAAAGTGATCAGATGAGCTTATGACTCCTTATAGGATGACAATATTTATTTAGTTGGGTGAGAGCTCACAAAGTCTGGGATGTGAAACCAACCCTTGCATTTTGAAAGAATATTTTGGTGTTTCAGGTAATGAAGGCAGGGTTTGTAAATGCCAGGCCACATTCACGTCATTCTATCTGAGGGATGTTACTGACAAGTCCCTGGATGCTTTCTCCTTGGGACCTGTGGTGGCTCCTCAGTAAGTTGTGTAGGCATCCAAGCTCAATTAGGACAGAAGCACGTGTCACCCGAGTGCTTTGTTGTGTCTAAGGATGAATGTCCGGTTACTGGTCTCATCCCTTTTTGTATTATCTCCCTAGGTGGAGCAGCAGCTGATGCCTGATACAGGTTGGATCAGACCATTTACAGGTAAGCTGCTTAATTGAGCAACCAGTTTTAGAGTTGCTTCTTTAATGCAACTCTGTACACTCTTCCAACTTGTGTAACCCTTATAGGGGTCTCACTTGGTTCTCTGAAGATTTCCTTATTTAAGCAAGACTCTTGATACTCGTTCAGGCTCATTGCCCTACTGTGCTGTCGTCACAATATCAGATTGAGTGGGACGTTAAGGAGTCATCATTCCCTTGTGCTCACGTATGTGACCAGGAGTGTGACTTGTTAGGTTTCCAACTTCAGTCAGCTGAGAGAAACAACCTCCCACCTAAGGAACAAACAATAGATTTTAAAGTAATATCACAGTTTTGTAAAGTAAATTGTATTTTTCGTAACTATACAAACCTGAGGTCCTTTACATTAGGAATTACAGTGAAGGTGGAAATGGCTGTTAAACTTTTGAACAAGGTGGTTAGGAGTAACTACTGTCCGGTAGGCAGGTGGGACTCCCACCTGCCTAGATGTAAACATTCCAGTTTGCCTTTCGGTCCAGGTTTCAGATTGAGGATTGGCATGAGGTGGCCATAAATGTAATGTAAAGGACCTCAGGTTTGCATAGTTAGGAAAAATACAGTTGACTTTAAAAAACTGTGATATGTTCTTATACGATATACAAACCATCGGCCCTTTACATTAGGAAGACTCACTGGTTGGAGAGAGGAATCTGAGTGAGTCCTGAGCTGACTGGACTTCGCCTCACGTGGGCTACTTCTCCTGGTCAAAAGGGCAATGAGGAGTACTGTGCCTCTGACATATTGATTGGAGTATAGGAACTGCGAGATCAATTGTCAGACTTCTGGACCTTTTTGAATGAGTGAGGAATCGTAACTCATACGAAAATAGGCTAGGAAGAACCTTAAGAGTTAGGGGCAGTAAGGCAAAAACCAGAAAAGGGTTTGCCTTATTGCCAGGGTGCTCGATGTGTAAGCTTACCGCATCAGACTCCAGTTCCATCAGGTGTCGGTTCAAATCCCATTCTCTGCCCAAATGAGGAGGAGAGGCTATCACTCTCGTAATACCTCCCACTTCCAGAACCTCACACCTTAGGCGAGATGCTACCTGTCCTCTTATAGGAGGTGGGTAAGAAAACACAACTTGTTGAGCAGCCACCATAGGTCCAAGGAAAAGGGAGATTCCAAGGACTTGTGGGCAATAACTCGAAGGTTGAAAGACATAAATGTGGTCTGATGAGACTACATCTCTGCTTTCATACCAACAGATACTTCCAGAATGCTTGGGATGGACCAAGCCATTGACTTCATGAGCTCTTGGGCGGAGTGTATAGGTGTTGTCATTGTCAGCTGCAGCGTATGCCCTTCCGTTGTCTCAAGAAGCTAAAAAGAAAGGTTTGTCCTTGGACACTCCTTTCTCGGGCGAGTTAGTACCAGCGAAAAGTCGTCGACATCCATGAGAGATGTCAAGGCTTCTTTAGAAAGTGTCATTGACTACAAAGTCCAAGGGGGAGGGGAGCATGAAGGACTCAAACCTGGCAACAGGTGCTGACAGGTTCAGAGCTTGCTATGACATCCAAGACGAAGTTGAGCTACTGATCACCATCCCTTGAATGCTCATGGCAAAGAAGGTCCATGAAGATTGTCTGTCCACTTCTCCAATGCTGGAGTGAGACAAGAGATGGTCTTGAGAGTCAGATCTCTGTCTGATGATTCTTGCAAGGGCATGTACGGAGCACGAGGCAGGAACCCTAAACGAGTTACATGCTGCCCAGGGGCCTGAGGTCCTTGGGAGAGCTAGACTGATCGAATCTTCTCAGCAGTAGCTAAATCTCGACTGAGGAGGAAAGGGCTACCTTCAGGTGAAAGACTAGACCGAATGTGTACCTAAGTCTTTCACAACTGAACCGGAGAGAAGCAGGTCTTGGCAAAGAAGACGAGGAAGTCAGCGACGTGCTGAAGAGCGGCCCTGACCAGAGAAAAAGTCCCGTCAGTGACACCAACCAGCAAAGACAGCTCTAGTCCCTGGGTTACTGCTGCAGAGGATTGATAGAGATATTCAGCTATCTCTGTTGCTGCTCGTCGAGAAGCCTATGCTTGCAAGGGAAGCCATATGGTCTCCTGTGGAGAAGGCACAGGGATTATACTGCCTGAGGAACCTCTTCATGTGTCACTGACACAGATGGTCGGGACAAGGAGGAACTCTTCTTGGTACCTTGGAAGCAGAGCTAGCAGGTCGGGCAAAAGGCGAAGTCTTCCAGCATTCATCTTAAATTTGGGGTGAACAACACTTGAACAACACTTCGTTGAACACCTTGTGAATTAGATAAATATGGAGGGAAGACGAAGACATCGAGGTTGTCCAGCAATGTTAGCATGCATCACCATAGCAGCCCATGTGTCTGGTACGATGGATCAGAAGACTTTCAGACTTATCCGATGTGTCTGGTACAATGGATCTGAAGACTTGCAGACTTCTGTTGTGCCAGGCGGCGAACAGAAAAATGGTAGGGAGCCCTCAAGTCCAGCAACCTCTCCGTGAAGTATTGAATGAAGGGAGCACTCTGCCCCTATCACTCGATGCCAGAGGTTGAGCTTGCCTACCAATATATCCCATGTCTGGAATGTATCTGGCTGACAGCTCTACAGAGCGTACCAACGGTTCACTCGAGCACCTGTAATGTCAACCAGAGCAACAGGAGGGAAACGAGACCCTCTTGTTTGTGGGCAGTGCCACTACTTTGGTGTTGTTGCTCACAACTTCACTGAGCATCTCGAGAAACTGATCCTGAAACTCGCGGAGGGTCAGAAAGACTGCTTTGAGTTCCAGGATGTTGATGAGAAGGTACTTATCGTCTCGGTCGCACACCTTGAAGACAATGGTCTTACAGGTGTGTGCCTGTTCCTCAGTCGGTGCATCTGAGAACAGAAGCATGTTGCAAGGAGAATATGCAGACATATTCAGAGGTTCCTGTTGATCAAGCACCAGGCTAAATCCTCCCTCATCCTTCAAGAGAGGAAAGGATTAAGGACCGGAAGCAGACCTCCTCCATTCTCCACAGAAGAGAACGAAGGTGAAGTTGCCCTGAGGGGACAGCTTTTGTAGTGACGACAGGAGACTGAAGACGATTAGCTCTAACTGAGCTGGCTGCCAGGAACACGGGAGAGGAGACGGAATGGAAATTTGATGAAAGGTGGCTGAGACCTCAAGGGAAGCAGATGCTTCTCCTGAAGGATATCTACTACCAGGCCTCCTCGGCTATGTCTCTGCCATGAGTCCAGTGACTCAACAGGCATCAGCAGGAGGAGAACGCCGCTCTTAGCGTTCTCCCTTCCTCTCCTTCCCTCTGCCCTCTTTCTGATTGGAAAGAGGGTTGAAAGAGACTTATGTACACGTACTTTTTAAGAAGAGAAAGAAGGCTGGGTGTTTCCGCGAGCACCCTTCGAAGCCTGGGACTTCTTAAGTGGCTGAGGAAGGACTAACCTGCCCTAAGGTTGGGCCATAAGTTACTAAGACCTGAAGGTCTTAGCCACTGCCTGGAGGACAAGACAGTTGTCTTGGCATGTTCCTTGTCTACCGTGGCATCTACCAACTCTCTGCGAAAGAGAGAGGCAGAACCCAGTGACTTATGACAACTCGGGACTTACGAAACTGGAGATCTGAATCAGGACAGTGTCCTTTTTAGCACCAGGATTGCCCACAGGTTGCTGTTTGGTGCTGGGTAGGAAGATCCACCCCTCAACTGGCACAGTCTCCAGAAGACAGAGTCCTCTTCAGGAATGATCTCATTTCAGGAAGCAAGGCCTTGCAGGGTGACGGCGCAGATCCAACACAGGCAGCGAAGGACAACATTCAGTAAGTCAGAGAAGGATACAGTCACACCCTTGTACCAGGAGTGGAGAGCGTGAGGTTCAAGTGAAAGGGGAGTGAACTTGTTGTGCCCCTGGCCGCTGATCCGAAGATAGCACATGCTCGGGGAAGGCGGCCATTCGCAAGGCTATCAAAATCATGGGTTTGTTTATTAAATGATATCAAACACACACAAAATATACACAGAAACAACACAGAAAGATCCCACCAGGAAAAAAGAGCTTAACGACAGTCAGGCAGAGATCTCCGAAAACATGTCTGCACAGCATGACGGCCGAAAGCAAATTGTAATGTTTACATCCGGGCAGGCGGAACTCCCACCTACCAGATGGTAGTTACTGCCTAACTGCCTTGTTCAAGAGTTTACCTTCCGTTTCCAGCTTTGCTGTAAGTAATTCCTAATGTAAAGGACTGATGATTTGCATATTGTGTAGGAACAATCGTATTTCTCCTATGCATACAAACCAGAGCCTATTTTCGTAATTTCCCTCCCCAACCCACTTTGTCCCCGAATCCGAAGGAAAAAGTGCTTGGTGATGGCAGGTGAGTGAGGGGTACCCATTTGCTGAGGAATACTCGTACATAAAAGACTTTGATTTGCACACTTAGGAAAATATAAAGTAGCTTCTTATATAGCAGTACGTAAAACTCAGTAAATTGTAAATAATTTAATTTGTAGTCATAGTCTTCCTCAATGAATGTGTTTGATTTAAGGTCAGCAGAGAGTCACAGGAAATAAATATATATATTGTGATATTCATATTGAGACATAAAATTTCAGTGAAGCATTCATCATTGTATTCATCAATATCTTTCGGATCAGAGCGGCTTTACAACCATGGTCGTTAATGTAATGCCTCACCGTGAAATGGTCTTGCGGGACTGCATGTTGCATTGCGTCTAGGTCTAGACAAAGGAAGTTTCCTTCAAAACGCCAGTGAACACCAGATAATAACTGGCTTGTGAGATTCCCTTCCTCTTTCCTTCCTCGACCTTTGCCACGCCTTTTGTTGTCTCCTGATGATGATGATGATGATATATGGAGCTAGGGGCAAGCTGTGAAGATTTGTTGCACGTTGACTTTTCGTGATATCAGACTGATTTCTGCTTGGTCTTATCTTGAGGCCGTCTCCTGTCATGGGTGGGATTTTGTCTCCTTATGTCAGTGGTGGACGTGAGCATGCCATCTTCCTACGAATAATAAATTTATATTTTCTTTAGTTCATGTGGTTATATTTCATCTCTGTTCATTTCATATTTCTCTTAGGGCTTGCAGTTATAATTTCCTTGGGTCATAATGTGATTATGCATTTGACTCTCTTCATGTGGTGATTTTACACTGCGCGCGTGCAATAAATTGACAATTAATCTCTGTTGATGGACATTATTTATTTATATGTATTTCATGGCACCTGGGAAAATGTAATACTGAATTTTAAATTTCCTAAAAGTAATTTAGCAAGTAATTACATAGCTATAGTTTCTAACTCGCACGGCAGCCTTTATTTAAAAAACCAAAGTTGCACTTCGATAGTTTAGTGTAGGTGACAAGCGCCCGCCCACCAACAGGAGTACTGGAAAGGACTTAGTAGAAAACCTCATTCTGTTTCTGCTTTGCTCTCGAGTAACATCGGGAGTTTGCTGCAGATTATGTTTGCTGATTTTTGGTTGTATGGCTGGATTTCGGTGAAGTATTATCACTTGTTGAGTAGCCTTCAAGCTTTAATAGCTTTCAGGATAATTTTTTCTAGTTCTTTGGTTATTATTATGTCTGATTCAAGTTCACCTAGTTTTGCTATTGTAGCAAAAGTTGCAAAACCAGGTTAATCAAATCTTCACATGATTCTCATACAATTTATAGTAAATGTAGTTGGCAGAAATATAGTAGGGAGAAAACTTGTGTTAAATGTAATGATTAGCAAGAGTAGAAGGTACCTAATCTCAACTAGACAAGTTAGAGAGGCATAGGAAAAGGATAGCAGCCTCTAGAACCTAGAAATGAGCTTCCCTTAGCCTAGGTTAGAAGATAGCTCTGCTATTCTCTCTTTCCCTCTTCCTAATTTTTCTCCTGTTACTAGCCCTCCTACTTCAACCTACTCCCACACCTGGCTCCCTCATTCCGAACGCGATGCCATTGCCAGTCTAAAGTCTAGGCTTCACAAGAAAATGATCCTACTAGTGAATATAGTGGCGGAGTTTAGTGCGTCACTGAAGGTGTTTATGGGAAAACATATTCAGACGGCGCCACTTCCTGCAAGGTGACTAGTGATAGTGTTGTGCAAGTGGAGGAGGTTGCTTCTTGTCCCACCAGTTCTCCTAGACAAAGATCTCTGTCCTGCTCCCCTAAACCTGGGAGAAGACATGCTGGAAGTCCAAGGGAGGCTGGTGGGGGTTTGCCCATGGGTTGCGGCCCCCCTCAGTCAAACCTGTTGTATGAATATCCCAGGTTTTGACAGACAGCTGCTGGAAAGGCGTCTTGGATGTGCACCAGTTGTCGTCCGACCCTCAAGACTCCAGCCCAGACTTGGAAGTGCTGTAAGCACTTTCTAGATTCGTCTCATCCATTGAAGAGGCACACAGGTGATGCTGGCCGCTCTTCTCTGCTGCCCAGTTAGCAGTTAAGGAGCCGGGTGCAGTCCTCAACCTTCCTGCAGCACATGGGACAGTCCGGAGTATTTCTCTCCTGAGCGTACTTGTATTGGACGCCAGTATTTGGCTCCCAAGCACCCAACGATCCTTCTAAGGCACTCACTGTCATTGTTCAAGCACCCATCTCCTCAAGTGTCCATCGTCAGTTGCCAAGTGCCCAGCACCCTATGCCAACTCCCAAGCGCCCGGCACCAACTCTTCATTATCATCTGCTCGGAGCGCCAAGCACCCATTTCCAACCGTGGATCTCCTAGCCTACGCAGCTCTCCTTCAATCTTTGCGGGCAAGCTTTCCATCCCTTTTTCAGCTCCAGCTAGCCCCTGGTCTCGTCTGCCTCGACCTTCCTGGATGAGGAGCCATCCAGATGACAGACCTAGGCTCCCCACAATGGTGCTTTCCTTGTCTTCTAGGAAGGCACTCAAGGAGATTGCAGTTTGCTTTTCTGCTAAGAGGGAGCAAGGTAAGGCTTCTTTCCTCTTTCCTCCCTTGCGCTTAATCTGTAAGAGGTATCTTTCCTACGCCACCAGGGAAACTCCTTCCCGACGCTCGACGTTTTCGTCAGTGAAAATTATGTTTTTCGTTGGCAGAACTTGACTTCCTTGTCAAAGACCTCTTTGAGTTGTTTGAAGCCTTCAGTTTCTTGGACTGGATGGTGAGAGCACTAGCCAAGAAGATTGAAGATTGAAGGATTTAATTGGAGACTTCTCGGACTGGCTACGAGTCCTTTCTTGTGCAGACAAGACCATCAGGGATGGCTCTCTTGAACTTGCAGCTCTTTTCTCTTTGAGGGTTTTGAAGAAAAGGAGTCACTCAGGCCCAGAAGTCATACCTCCAATAGAAGCCAACGTAGGATCTTCTGGCGCATTCTTCCAAATGCCCCAAGGATTCATCCATGTTTGTTCTTAAGACAGTCTGTCCTCTCCAGCAACATCCCTTCCGTGGGAGTAAGCCCAAGTCCAGTCTGGGACCTGCTCCAATTTTTGCTTCTCAGCCAGAACTATCAAGAGGGGCTGAAGCCCTTGCCCAAGAAATGAGGAAAAAGTCCTCTATGCACAAATGGGAGCCAATCTTCTCGAGTTTTGGGAGGAGTGGAGTATCAGAGGGACAGAACAGTGGATTGTCAAGGTTCTGAGGCGGGGGCTACTCCATTCCGTTCGTGGAGAGCCCCCCTTTGGTCCCTTCTCCCGTTGTTTTGATGGCGCAGAAAAACTTTTGGCCCTTTAGGAGAAGGCCTCCTCTGTCCTTCGAAATGGAGCCATTGAAGAAGTCAAGGACATCAACTCAGAGGGCTTCTACTACGTCTGTTTGTGGTCCCCAAATCATCAGGGTTTGCAGACCAGTCCTCAACATAAGCGCCCTTGTTCTCTTCACGGTAAACGAAGTTCAGATGGAGACGAACCAGTCAGCCCATTCATCCATTCACCAGGGCGATTGGATGATAAACTTGGATATGCAGGACGCATGCTTCCATTTCCTCATCCAGGACACTCTTTCAGGCGCCCCACATCAGCATCTAAACACCTGTCTCCTCTTGGGACTCCTGGCGCTGCCCGAGCACCCACCTGGTGCCAGCTAAATCCTCCAGTTTTGGGCTCTTTGCTTTTGCCTCTCTACAGCACCTCAAGTGTTCACTCGAGCCCTCGCCCCTATAGCTAAATGACTTAAATTTAATAATCACAAACATCAGTCTGTATCTGGACTACTTGCCTCTTCGATCCCCTTCAAGGGAAAAGTGCACGGACTTAAACATCTCCTCCCTCAGGAACTGGGAGTTATCACCTACCTTCAGAAGTCCCAGTTGGCCCCATTACAAGAGTTCCTCTATTTGGGGAGAGTCTCAACTCTCAGACTTTTCAGGATTTTCCATCTTCCAAGAGAATTGCCAGCTGCCTTTCAGATGGTCCACAAATTTCTTGCCCCTTCATCTTGCTCTGCCCATCGGTGGATGAGCCTACTGGGGACTCTGTTGTCCATCAAGATGTTCATCAAATTAGGCAAACTTCTCATGAGAGGTTTGCGACTCTTCCTCAAGGCCAACTGGGACAGAGAAACACAGCCAGACACTTACGTGTTTCCCATCAACCCAGAGACCAAGTTTGGCATGGTGGCGGTCCGAACGTAGACTTTCAGAAGGAAAGCCCTTCATCCTCTGAGCTCAGACCTAGACTTCTCTTCAGACTCCTCGGTTCTGTGTTGGGAACTGGGAAGTTTCCGGGGTGTGGTCTCCGGAAGAACAGAACTTCATATCAACATCAGAGAGCTGAAAGCAATTCACTTAGGGCTTTAGTGCTTATTGACCCTAGTTCACAACAAGACTGTGGTTTCCATTCAGACACTACCACAGCCTTAACGTACATATGAAAACGAGGTGGCACTCACTCATTTTCTGTCTGTCAGACAGCAAGAGACCTTCTACTGTGGACAGATAAAATTGAGTGTGTCTAGTCTTTTGATGTATTCAGAGCAAACTAAATATTCTGGTAGATGAACTGAGCCATTGGAAAGTAGGTCCTTCCCACCAAGTGGACCTTAGATCCCCTTGGTATCAGAATCTGTGATACTATAGGGGAAGACCGACATTGGACCTGTTTGCCACCTCGAGGAGCCATCACCTTCCTCTTTCGTTTTCAGACCTTGGACCCTTTAGCATGGACAACAGACACCTTACTGCAAGATTGGTCCCACTTAGACCACTATGCCTTTCCGCCCTTCAAGTCTTGGGCTCATCAAAATGTTATGATGACTCTCATAACCCCCATTCTGGCCCATGAAAGAATGGTTCCAGGACCTGCTACGGTTGTGGGTGGATTTTCCGAGATTCTCTTTCCTAAAAACCGTGTCTGCTAAGAGATACCAAAGGGTTGTCTGCTCTTACCCTGACAGGCTTCAGACTGTCGGGAAGCTTGTCAGAGCGTGAGGGTTTTTCAAGATGCACTGCAGAGGCTATTGCAAGATGCAGGCATCAATTTCCTAGCCTTGTCTTCCAGGCAACATGGGCGATTTTCCAAAGCTGGTGTCTCAGACTCAACGTCTCTTCTTCTGAGATGTCTGTGACCCAAATTGTGGATTTCCTTCTTTATCTGAGGAGATCTAGGAATCTCTTGTCCTCCACCATTTTGGGGGTATCAAGCTGTGTTTAGCTCAGTGTTTAAACACAGGTCCTGAATCTTGCGTCAATCCCAGGTTTTGATGACCACGTCAAGCCCTTTGATATGTGTAAGCAAAGAAAGGAAGATCAGGTCTCCTGGAACCTCATTGTAGTGTCGAAGTGGGTGACAGGTCCCTCTTTTGAGCCCCTTCGTTCCTTTTCTGGGAGAAACCTTACTCGGAAGAATCTCTTCCTCGTGGCTGTGGCTACTGCTAATATATTAGCGAGTTCCAAGCCATCGATAAGGGGTAGGTTTTTTTTCACAAGGATATGCAGTTTGCTACTTTTTCCATGATTCTTAGCCAAGAATGAGGACCCTTCCAAGCCCTGGCCCCATTCTTTCTCCATTAAGACCTTAACGGTTGCCTTGACCCTGAGGAAGAAGAGAGAGTTCTTTTGCTTGCTAGGTCCTTAAGGTATTTCCTGAGCAGGACCCAGAAGATCAGAGGACCATCCAGTAACCTCTGGTACTCTGTCAAGAACCCGTCTTGTCCTCTGACTAAAAACACATTGCCCTTTATCGATGACTTGGAAGCCCTTTATTGATGACTTGGAACTCGCTAATATGTTAGCAGTAGCCAAGGCATTGGAGGGGTGGGTAGAGCTCTCGGCTAATGCGCTGTTGGCTCAGCGCTCGACTCTCCGACTGGCCAATGAAGAATTAGAGGACTTTATTTCTGGTGATAAAATTCATTTCTCATCATAATGTGGTTCGGATTCCACAATAAGCTGTAGGTCCCATTGCCAGGTAACCAGTTGGTTCTTAGCCACATAAAATAAATCTAATCCTTCGGGCCACCCCTAGGAGAGCTGTTAATCAGCTCAGTGGTCTGGTTAAACTAAGATATACTTAGTAGCCAAGGCCACGAGGAAGAGATTCTTCCTAGTAAGGTTTCTCCGAGTAGAGGAACAAAGGGGTTCAAAAGAGGGGCCTGTCAGCCACTTCGTCAAAGACTTAATTTTTGAGGCTCACTCAGATTCAGGAGGGCATTTTTCCTACTTTTAAAGTGAAGGCTCTTGATGTCAAAGCAGTCTCTGCTTTATTAGCTTTCAGGCACATATGTCCCTCATTTCCATTCTGCAGTTCACCTACTGGAAGTGAGAACCTATCTTTGCATCTCACTATTTGAAAGAAGTTGAAACCGTGTTTTAAAATTGAAGTACCTTGGGGCCATTATCAGTGCCTGGCATGGTATTGTGGGAGGAAGCACGGGAATCTTTTTCTCTTACTGTCTCCTTACTTTAAAGTAAGGTGTCGAATTTTCTGGAGCCAGGGGGTACAATGTACCTGGAGTACCCACCAGTCTCAGTGTATGGGTTGTGGTGTTTGCAGTGTCGGTGAAAGCATTGTCTGGTTGTTTTTTGGTAATGTGCCCAGGGCAGAGACACTTGTGCATGCTTTGCCAGCGACCAGGCCTATCCTCCGCAGCAAAGCTTCCACTGAAGTAGAGGCAACCCACGGCTCAACTGCCACACCACTACAGATTAAGATCAGCACTAACCAGAGGCAGTATTCACCTGGAGTAGCTCTCTTACCACATAAGGAAATGAGAAGTATTGTTTCAATGCTAGCAACTTTTCTATTTCAAAGTCATTACCATAACTTAATGTTTTGAATAGAATATGTTCTGCATCCCCACCCCATTCAATGTGGGATTCAGCCGTGTAATTACTTGGCGTTACTTATGAAAATGATATTTTTAAATATCTAACTTCCCTGGTAGTTACATATATATAGCTTTATCCCGCCGATTCGTCGCGCGCACGGCAGAAATTCAAAATTCGCGGCAATCGCCGATAGATGGTCAGGTGGCCATACCTGAGCGCCCTCTACCAGGTAACTAGAACCATTCCCAATTGTCCTCAGAAATTCCTGCCGCTGCTCTAGGTCAACACGTTGGAAATTATTTACTTTGGTTTGCTTACTACAATTGGTGGTAGCACCATTACTTGTTTGGTTTTCGATGGCTTTCGCTGATTTTGATCTTCCCTGGATTTTTCGCTTTCTCATTGTTAGCCTATCTGCCCGGTTTCTGACCACAATTGTTCTTTGTACTTGCTTTTTCAAGATGGCTGACCCTGTTGTTAAGGAATAAACGTGTTAGGGGATGCAAGAACCGGCTTTCCAAGGCTGCTCTTGATCCCCACACAGTTTGTAAGAAATGCAGAGATCATGTGTGTGCACTTGATGATAGATGCAAGGAGTGTGAAAGTTTGTCCGAGAAAGAGTGGAGAGAGTATGATCGCTATGTGAGGCGATTGAAAGGACAGAATTAGGAGAGCTAGATCTTCCAGTGTCCTTTTCAGCTAGGTCTTCTGATAGTCAAGTCCTTTCTAACTTGTCTGATACTAATATTCCTGATCCTAACCTCCTAGCTTTAGTAATTCGATCCTCCTGCGGAGTCGGGAGCAAGTAATCCGTCTTTAAAGGATATAATGGCTGCTATTTCGCCATAGAGTTTCTGTACAATCCCTTTCTTCGGATAGGAAGTGATGTGGGGGGCAGTGCATAGTTTGCAAATAAAAGTTCGTGACAGTGTTAGTGCAGGGCGGGTGGCAACTGCTCGTGTTCGTCACGCCTCCGCCCTAGACCTTCCCTCCATGCTCCCAACCCTGGGAGAAGGAACGCCGACAGGCTAAGGGAGGTGAGAGACGTTGAACAACGTAGCGACGCCAGTCTCTCGAGGGAGTATCCTGTTGACGCATCCCAGGACGCCTCGCCGCAGGAAAGGCGAGATGAGGACGTGTTCGTCTTCCTCGGATGACGCAAGACCCAGACGTGGTTGGCGTCAGTCACAAGAGTCTAGACCTATCAAGAGACGCAGGTCCCCCTTCCCGCTTCCAACAACCTCTTGCAGCAAATGGAGCTCTCCAGAGATTCCTGTCGGAAGAAGACGGCGTTTCTGCGCCTAAACAGAGGTGTAAGACGTGAGCAGCTCCGGCTGGAGGAAGAAGACGTGATACATGACTTCAGCTCACGCCCCTCGCCTCAGAATGGGACGTGGTCGCGTGAAGCTGCGCTACCACCTCTTCATCAAAAGATCCCAGCTAGAGTCTCCGAAGTTGTGGAAGCAGTGCAGTGCCATCTCCAGTTGTTTTCAGCAGCAAGCGGCACCTCAAGTAGTTCTTGTCGGAAGTCCAGCAGTCCCTGCGCCTCTTTTTGACTCATGCTTCAAAGTGACTAAGAGAAGAAACACACAAGAAGGAATCTTAAGGACGTCAACAGACCCAAGAGGAGTGCGGTAAGGCAAGAATCAGAACAACAAGATGCTAACAACCAGCAAGACGAACCGCGCGTTGCAGCGCCATAGACGCTCCTCGCGGCAAGCCGCGACGAGTGGACGGGAGGGGAAACAAGGATCGCGGCTCCTCGCAGCAAGTTGGACGCATGCGTGACGCGACGCACAGCACGATTCACACGCTTCCTCTCGCTCGACATCGGAAATAGCTGATCCTTTGAAGAGATCTCGAAGAGGAAACTCAAGAAACTCTTCATGCCGCTGATCTGAAAGACTCTACTTTTTGGCGGACTTATTTCCTAACGATTCATCAGGCCGCACTCGAGTCCTCCTCGCAATATTTGATGGGTAGACCCTAGAAGTCTTCCCATTCAAGAAGACAGTGTTGGCCAAATCAGTGAAGAGAGCCTTTTCGACACTGAATGATTGGATTTTGAAGAAGAAGGAACAAGGGAAGACAACTTTTTCCTTTCCCCCGACAAGATTGACTTCTAGATCCAGCGTGTGGTACGAGACTGGGGAAGCTCTCGGTTTGGGAGTTCCTGCCTCCTCCCAAGGGGACTTCTCCAGACTCGTTGACTCTTCACGGAGAACAGCCATGACTAAAGCCAAGGTTCTGTGGTCCACTTCTCGGGAGTTGGATCATTTAAGGAAAGAAGGCCTTCAGAACTATTGAAGTCTTCAGCTGGATGGACTGACTTTGCAGCTCTTGCAGAGTGTTTCAGATCAGAAGAATGACACGCAAATGCACCTTATTGCTTGTCTCATAGTTGTGAGGGACGGGGTCGGCCGAACTTTCTGCCCCACAGCAGGTGTTATCAAGAAACGAGCTATGTTGTGTTCGCTCGTGTCGCCTGGAGGACTTTAGCTCAGAAATCTGAACTGTTGTATGCTCCTCATTCAAACAGCCTTCTCCCTTCAGAGCTGGTTGTTGACTTATCAGCACTTTGCGCAACAATCACAAGATCTGATCACAAGGACTGCTAGAAAGTTCTCCGCAAACTTTTTAGCCAGGAAGGACAAGGAAGCTCCTCCTACGCGTCAGCCCTTTCGTGGGAGAGCCCTTTCGAGAGGAAGTCAGAGAATGGCTGCTGGAGGACAACTTCGTAAGAACCCCAAGCAGCAACCCAAATCCAAGAAATGATCACAACAACCTCCAGACACAAGTGGGAGCCAGGTTATCCCACTTTTGGCAAGAGTGGAGCCAAAGGGGAGCGGACGTATGGACAGTCGAAGTTTTGAAGGAAGGATACAAGATTCCCTTCCTAAGGAAGCCCTCTTTCACAAGAAATCAAGGGAGTTGACAGCTACTTACTCGGGAGCAAAGCAGCAGCTCTTCAAGAACAGACCAGATGCTATCAAAAGCAGCACAGAAGAGGAAGGACCCTCTGCCAGAGGTTTTTACAACAGACTTTTTCTGGTACCTAAGAGCTCGGGGGTTGAGACCAGTTCTGGACGTAAGTCCACTGAACAAGTAATGTAAGCAAAGTCAAGTTTGCCATGGAGACATTCAAGGGCCAGTCCTAGCAGGCGGTTCAAACAGGAAGACTGGATGGTTTCACAGACTCAGGACGCCGTGAGCCACGCACTAGCCCACCGAACTACAGAAAATATCTGAGGTTTGTATCTCGACACCTATCAGTTCAGAGCACTTGTTGACCAAGCACGCTCTCACGCTTCCTCAGTGGCATCGAACGAGGGCTCACTGGTTACATCTAAAAGGATACGGATTTCACGTACCTGGACGACATAATCAGAGCCAGATCGCAAAGCAAAGTGTCTGGAGGATCTACAAGTCAGTACCGAATTTGACGCAACAATTAGGTCTGGTAGTAAATCTAGCCAAATCGCAGCTAACGCCTTCACAGGACATCATCTACCTGGGGATGAGGATTCAGTCAGTGGTTTTTCGGGCTTTTCCAGCCCCGAAATGCATTCTAGATTGCTTAGGAAAAGGTAGCTCTTTCTAGGAGATGGACCTGTTCAAGTAGGAGTGATGAGTCTGCTGAAGACCCTCTCCTCGATCGAACAATTCGTTTCCTGGGAAGACTACATTCACGCCCACTTCAGTTCCATCTGCTATCAAGCTATTGAAAAAGAGGCCAAGATCTGGAGACGCGGATTCCGATCCTCTGGGAATCAAAACATTTGAGTTGGTGGAACGACCAAAAAACTTCAAGTAGGCCTCGAACTTCAACAAAAGAACCCCGACCTAGTGTTGTATTCAGACGCATCGGACATGGGATGGGGTGCAACGCTGGGGAAGGGCGAGATCTCAGGTCTATGGGAAAACCATCAGAAGAAATGGCATATAAATGTCAAGGAACTATGGCCATTCATCTTGCAACCAGTCCACTTTCAGGAGAAGGTCCAGAACAAGATTGTACAGGTCAACGCAGACAACACCACAGCGTTGGCCTACATCAGGAAACAGGGTGGCACTCGTTCGTTTTCCCTTTACGAGGCAGCCAAAGATCTCCTGCTGTGGGCAGAAACGAACAACTTAACTCTGATCACCCGCTTCATAGAGGGAGAGAAGAACGCTGAGCAATCTTTCTCACCAGAGAAGACAGGGCCTCACCACAGAATGGACTTACATCACGATGTGTGCACAGGCTTTGGAATCTGTGGGGAGAATCACAATAGACCTCTTTGCTGCACAGAGAACAAGAGGTTGCTTCAGTCTACTGCTCTCCAGTCCCAGACCAGGAACTGTGGCGTGGACGCTTTCCTCATGAATTGGGAGGGACTAGACATGTACGCTTTTCCTCCATTCAAGATCCTAGACAGAGTCATGAAGAAGTTCAGAGAGTCGAACGACGCCCGCATGACCCTGATAGCTCCATTTTGGCCCATGAGACCATGGATCACGGAGGTGATGGAGTGGCTAGTAGACACCCCCAGATCGTTACCTTGTCGGAACGATCTACTCAGACAGCCACATATAGAGAAAGATACCATCACCCTCTCGCTCAACCTAACTGTTTCCTTCGGTTTCATCGTAAAAACTGGCAAGAGCTGTAAGGGTTTTTCAAGGAAGCTGCAAGAGCCATCACAGAGCGAGGAGAACGTCCACACTCAAGGTGTACCAATCAAAGTGGGACGTATTCAGGGAATGGTGCAGGAAAAACATTTCCTCTTCCAGTACCTCTCTAACTCAACTGGCAGATTTTCTTCTGCATTTGAAAACCCAAGGAAACCTAGCAGTATCTACCATCAAGGGATACCGCAGCATGCTTGCTTCCGTCTTCCGTCACAGAAATATTGACGTGTCGGGAGACAAGGACCTCACGGATCTCATAAGGTCCTTTGAGACAGTTAAGAGGAAGGACAACCCGACTTCTTGGAATTTGGATGTAGTCTTAAAATTTTTAACCTCGAATAGGTTTGAACCTCTCGACAGTTTCATGGAAGGATCTCACTAAGAAGACCTTTTTCCTGGTCGCTGGCTACAGCCAAGAGGGTAGGAGAACCAAGCCTTTAGCAAGAAAGTAGGCTTCAATGGGGAAAATGCAGCCGCTGCTCCACTTCAACTTGGTTTTCTCAAAAACGAACCTCTCAACCATGGCCCAGATCTTTTTCATTCCAGGGGCTGTTCCCATTTAGTAGGACAGGAAAAAGAGAGAGGCCTTCCTTGTCCAGTTAGGGGGCCCTAAAATTTTATCTACAAAGGACCAGAAACATGAGAGGTCAGACAGATCACCTCTGGTGCTCAGTGAAGAAACCTTCGTTACCCTTATCAAAGAATGCACTGGCGTTCTTTATCAAGGACTTAATAAGGGAAGCTCACCAAGAATGTGACGAGAAAAGCTTTCCAATCCTCAAAGTCAAAGCGCACGAGGTAAGAGCTGTGGCAACTTCGATGGCTTATAGACACAACAGGTCTATGAAATCGATTTTGGAAGCGACTTTTTGGCGAAGCAAATCTATCTTCGCAGATTGTTACCTGAAAGAAGTACAGACCCAATATGAGGATTGCTGTTCCCTGGGTCCGTACGTTGCCTCCGCGCCGTAGTTGGAGAGGCACTACTGCCTCTACCTCATAACCTTTTTTTGTATTATACCCTTGCCTTTTTTCTGATTTTAGAACTCTGTTGTTCAGAAGGTTGTTGCAACCTTCCAAGGTCTGGGGTTGCAAGTCTGCTAGGTTTTATGGAGTGTGTTATTTAGTGATTTTAGTGGGTCAGGTGGTCATTTTGTCCATGTACAGCAGGATAGCAAGGGTGGTGGTCTAGTCATGTTATGTCGAGACTGCAGACAGCCTCCCATAGAGACTTTCTACAGCCCTCCCTGGATGGGTCAGCTGGTCTCTGAAGGAATGCAGGCGACGAGGCAGGATAATTATGAAGCCAGCTTCCTTATCAGGTAAGAACCAGAGTATGTTTACAGCTAATTTTTTAGTTTAGTAATTATACCTAATTCCCAACGGTGTTTTGGTTCTCTAACCCACCACCAATGGTGTCAATCAAGAGGAGACATGTAACTACTAGGAAGTTAGATATTTAAAAAATGGTATTTTCTATTATAAAATAAGTTTTAAATATACTTACCTGGTAGTTACATATATAAAAGGTCCCTCCTCCTCCCCTCTGAGAACAGGGGCATGGAATTTGAGGACAATTGGGAATGGTTCTAGTTACTCTGTATTACCAGGTATGGCCACCTGACCATCTATCGGGCGACAGTCGAATTTGAATTTCTGCCAGGCGCGACGAATCGGCGGGATAAAGCTATATATATGTAACTACCAGGTAAGTATATTTAAAAACTTATTTTATAATGAAAATACCATTTTCATAATAAAATTACCGTACAAAATCAGAGCCTGCCCTCCTCCCCTCTCGTGGACATAAGGGCACAAACAGAATGAGGTTTTCTGCCGAGTCATTTCGAGTACTCTCATTATTGGGTGGGGCTTGTCACCTACACTAAACTGTTGAAGTGCTACCGCGATTTTTTAAATAAAGGCTGCTGCACGAATTAGGAACCATAGCTATTTAATTACTTGGTAAGTATATATGAAACTTAATTTTATTTATGAAAATATAATTTTCTTGTACTATCCATAGTAATGGTAGATATTCATAGTGACAGATAATATTTTTAAGATTAATTACACTTGGCAGTATTCCTAAGTACCTTTTTCATATTCGTGGATTCATTGTCTATCACTAATGAGCTATAAAAAGAATGTAACTTTTTTGTTGTAGCAATTTCTTTGACCAGTACCCCAGCTTAAAAAAAAATTGTTTTGATTGACATTTTTGTTTAGAATAGATTGTTATGGGGATGGATTTTTCATGCTGTATAGATGTTGTTAGAATGAGAAATCGTGTCATCAAATCCAGGATGTAGAAACAAGAAAAGGGTTGGAAAAGGAAAACTAGAACTGGAGTAATGGATTGAAAGCTACTTTGTGTGACCATTTCAGAGTCACTGATGCCAATATTTCGAAAACTGGAGCAGTAGGTCTTCCTCTTGAAGTAGCAAAATCTATTAGATATGAAGTAGTGAAATCATCAGGAATGAAGTAGTGAATTCTATTCGAGATGAACACCATGGATTTTTTTCTCGTATCAAGAGTGAAATGAAATAAGTGGCAAAAGCCTGTTCATCACACGCTTGCGAATTCACTTACTGCTGGAGGCATCTGAAAGTTATTTGCTGTTACGCTGTTGGAATGTATCATCAGACAAAGGTTGTTGATATTAAGGAAAGATTGATCATTTTAAGCAAAAGTTGATAGTTGCAGGCTGGTAGTTTCTTGGAAGGGTTGAAATTTTGTTGGAAATTGGTAGATCAAAGCAGAAGTTGTAGCATTAGGTGGATGTTGAATAGTATCGAAGGCTGAAAGCGGCAGGAAGAGGTTGATGGAAGGTGATAGCTTCTTTTAGAGGGTGATGGTATCATGTTGCATCTCCATGCCATTTTTTGTGCTGGGTTGCAGTGGAACTGTTCATTGTGTTCCACTGCTGCTCTTGTGCTCTTAAGTAATCTGGTGCCCAGTAGCGGCGCAGCTGTTCCTGGTTTAATTTTGATCTCTTACCCAGGGGTGTATGCAAGCTCTCTCTCTCTCTCTCTCTCTCTCTCTCTCTCTCTCTCTCTCTCTCTCTCTCTCTCTCTCTCTCTCTCACTTGTGTAAAGGGGAACACAAGCAGAGAATTATCGTTCATAGGTATTACATGGTGAATATCAACATCATAAAAACCACACACATATATATACCATATATATATATATATATATATATATATATATATATATATATATATATATATATATATATATATATATATATATATATATATAAAACCAAAAATATATATATAGTAAACCAAAAATCGAAAGTAAATAAAAATCGTCGAAAATCAAAAATCCTTAGAAAATCTTAGTTTAAATGTTTTGGTTGTATTGAAAAAGATGTAAACTACATTCTTATTGAGTATTTCATCAAAAATCCTCCATATTTTGATTATTCTGCCGTTTTGGAGCCATATTTCATCCGACGGATTGGCGTATGATGCGTCGTAACCCTGGAACATGCGTTGTAAACCGGGAAATAATCTCTGATGAATATATTTGAAAAGTGTCATAACCTTGGAACGCCATAAGTTTAACCCTTCAGAAACCAGGGACTGCCTGTACATATATATATATATATATATATATATATATATATATATATATATATATATATATATATATATATATATATATATATATATATATATATATATATATATATATATATATATATATGGTTTGGAAATAATGTCAAAACCTGTGTAATGTGATAAATGAATCATGTACAAAAGTGATATTATATATATATATATATATATATATATATATATATATATATATATATATATATATATATATATATATATATATATATATATATATATATATATATATGTATATATGTATGTATGTATGTACAGTGAACCCCATATTCGAGAGGGGATGCACTACCCCCCCTGTGAATAGCTAAAACTACTTAATACTGTACTTGAAACCCCTCTAAATACACTTAGAACTGCCCATTTTGATAGTTTAAACACAAGAAAAACCCTGTAAAAATGCTTATACCTGAGTATTTTAATAGTTTTATTACAAAAAGTGCATTTATTCATGAAAATTATGTGAAAATACAGTAATTAGTGAATACTTCTCAGTGAAAAATACCGCGAATGGGCGAATTTTCTGCGAATAATGGCTAGATATGTTCTACAGAGAAACCTGCGAATGCGTGAGTCTCTAACGAATCATGAGAATGTGTATATATATATACGGGGTTTTACTGTATATATATATATATATATATATATATATATATATATATATATATATATATATATATATATATATATATATATATATTATATATATGATATATATATGTATTTATAAATATATAGGCAGACAGTCCGGTTATTGACAGGAAGTTCATTCCGACTGCGTTGCGATAAGCAAAAATCACAGATAACAGAAAATTGGCGATTTTTCATCATTGGCACTTCTGTTAGATATGTATCGTTGGCAGCAATACGCAATTATCGGTGCCGAAAATCACTGATTTTCATTGCTAGACAAGTGCCAAAAACCCAGATCACTGATAACTGAGCCCGTCGATAGCTGGAGACTGCCTGTGTCTGTATGTCTATATATATATATATATATATATATATATATATATATATATATATATATATATATATATATATATATATATATATATTTATATTATTTCTTCTTTTTTAACGTGCTTTTATATATATATATATATATATATATATATATATATATATATATATATATATATATATATATATATATCTTCTTCTTCTTCTTCTTTTAACGTGCTTTTTCCCATTTTTGTATGGGGTAAGCACGATGCCTTCTTTTGAAGGACTTTTGATTTGGCTTTTGGGGTAGACCTGTAGTCTTGATCGGCTGCCCTGCCTGACATCGCTAGACCCCCTAGTAGCGTATGTTTCATGTATCATACCCACCCAACGCCCTTTCTTCCCAGCAGCTAGAAGTTGTTGCGGGTAGGACGAGAGTTCGAGACGTGTGAGATGTTTGTTATGTTTTTAGAAGGTGTTGTAATGGCTTTGTTTTTTGTGTGTATTAAGTCTGTAACACCCATTTGCTTTTCAAGCAAAACCCATCCGTTGATTACATATACAATCCCTGGATGTCTACACGGATAGCAAAGTGTCTGCCCTCTCTGATCAGTCGGCTGGCGGATTTGAACGCGCCACAGACCTCTACGAAGTCCTAAGCTGCTGCTGTAACCGACTGGAGCTATCGAGCTCATATATATATATATATATATATATATATATATATATATATATATATATATATATATATATATATATATATATATATATATATATATATATGTGTGTGTGTGTATATATATATATATATATATATATATATATATATATATATATATATATATATATATATATATATATATATATATATATATATATATATATATATATATATATATATATATATATATATATATATATATATATATATAGTATATATATTTACATATGTATATATGAATATAAGAAGGCCCATAAAACACTATTTAAACGTTGAAACCATATATTTCGTGGCACTAGCTTCTGTGCCCTGTTCACTGGTAGAATATGGACAGGTGGAAAGTTACAATGGTATATATACAAAAACATAAAGGTGTTTTATGGGCCTTCTTATATTCATATTACACTGTAGTATTATTAGGAAAGACATTCATATGTATATATATATGTATGTATATATATACACATGTATGTGTATATGTGTGTATATGTTTATATGTATTTATATATATATATATATATTATATATATATATATTTATATATATATATATATATATATATATATATATATATATATATATATATATATATATATATATATATACAGTAAACCCCTCAGTATTCGCATTCTCACAATTCATGGACTCACACATTCACAGATTTCTCTGTAGAACGTATCTACCCATTATTTGCCCATTCGTGGTATTTTTCACTGAGGAATATTCACTAATTACTGTATTTTCCTATCATTTTCATGACTAAATGCACTCTTTGGGATAAAACTATTAAAATACTCTGGTATGAGAATTTTTAGAGGGTTTTTCTTGTATTTAAACTATCAAAATAGGCAGTTCTAAGTGTTTTTACAGTGGTTTTAAGTATTCAAGGAATTTAGCTATTCATGCGAGGGGGTGCGGTACACATCCCCACAAAAACGGGGTTTTACTGTATATAATAATACATATATATATATATATATATATATATATATATATATATATATATATATATATATATATATATATATATATATATATATATATACATATATGTATGTATGTATGTATACAGTAAACGCCCCATTCGCAGTCTCACAATTTACGGACTCACCTATTCATGGATTTCTCTGTGGAACATACATATGCATTATTCATTGAAAATCCACCCATTCATGGTATTTTTCACTGAGAAATATTCACTATCACTGTATTTTCATCTCATTTTCATGAATAAATGTACTTTTTGTGATAAAACTATTAAAATACTCAGGTAGTGCTTGAGTTATGATAGTTCACCTTACGATAATTCAATTTTGCAATGGGTAAGTGTAACGACCCGAGTGGGCCGTTATGCAGGTTCTTTAATATACTCAGGACGGGGCTGTCATGACTGACGGCTGATGCAACAAACAAAGGAGGGGAAAACAACAAAAACAATAAAATGAGCTCAAAATTAATTTATTTACAATATTTACAAGTGAGTCAGGTCTGGTAAAAAGATAAAAACCATAAGTACAATAAAGGCCAAAAGGCAGCACTAAACAAAATCAAGTTAAACAATTAACTTTATAAACAAAAAGTAGCTTTAAACAAAAAGGCAAAAATGAACAACAGCAGGCAGAAAAAAAAAACAAACATACGTCCTCCATCGGGGCACCAAGACAGCCCTCAGCTGCACGACAGGGACAAGAACCCATTAACCAGAAAACCCCGATGGAGACGTCAGGACAACCTCACGCTGTCATCAAAGATGAGCAGCTCGTGGTCACACGACTACTCATGGTCACACTCCACCTCTACGACGTGCTCCACTTCGTAGGGCGTGCTCCAATTTGCTGCTCAAAAAACTCGACCAACGTCGACTCCAAAACTGCCTGCTGCTGCTGCCACTGCCGCTACTCTCGCTGCCCTACCAGACCCGACTGACGATAGAAAACGGCAGCTCACCGACGAGAACATCAAAACAAAAAAACTTGAAGGTAAGGAGGCAGCAATCCACAAAGGGAACGAATGGGAACCAGCAGTTCCCGCAAAACCATCACTTAACGTGACAGTAAGCAATTAATACCGATGCAACAATAGTTATAAAATACTTTTAAATTTTGCGCTTGCACAGGCAGCAGCATACAATCAGTCAGCAAGTGAGACCAAATTACAATACTGTAGACCAGCTTCTTTTCCTCCAACATTTTATCCCATCTTCTAGTTAAAAAAGTAACGGATTGATAACAGTATTGTTAGTAATGTTATACTCTTGCGTAAATGCGTACAGCCATAAACAACCGACTGAGAAACTTGTTATGTTTATCACCGAATCGCATAACAACAACCCTTTTGCTTGTATTCAAGTATCGTACGGTAATACACAATTACCGTAGGTTATAGTACAAATGACGTTAAGTAGAATAGGAGTGATATATTTTTACATTATACCCGTATTCAGTATGGATAAAAGATTGGCATGGGAATATACTGCTAAATTTATGCTGCAGTTTGTAGCTGAAGTTGAGAAAACAATGTTCAAGCTGCTAATGACTATAAATTATCGTGCATTGGCAACATGGATGAAACTCGGCCATAATTAAAATTGGAGAGAAAGTATTTTGATCAAAACTACTGGGCATGAAAGAACGCATTACTGCTATTTTTACACCAGTAAATGATAAATATGTGAAACTCGTATTATGATGAAATCAAGTGAAAATAGCGAATGGAATCTTGATTTTTTTTTTTACACAAAAATGCCTCCAAACAGCCAACATCATCTATTACCAAAAAAAAATAGCTAAATTAATTTCACACCAAGACGTATTTAAGTTATGTTTTGACTTAAAAACACTTTGTACAGTATAATGAAAAATAACCTTGCCCCATATAAATAAAGTATTTAGAGATTCATTTACACTAACTAGAAGCAAGAAAAGCTCTCTGAACTGAGTTAAACACGGCGAGTAAACACTGCGCAAATGATTTCCAAACCAAAACATTGATCGCTATGATCGCATTTTATAATACAAAAGCAATATAAGAATATATACAATATTATTGGATTCAGTGATTTAAGGCATAACATTTTAAAAGATCTATGGAAAAGATGCATATTCGTTATGTTGATGTTTGTATAATACGATATGTGAATATAGAGTACAGTATAATGCAGGCTACGCTACCGTATATGCATATGATATACCATAGTGTAGGCTAAGCTAATTCTTGTTTGTTATTCAATTTTTCTTTGTATTGAATTATCATAAGTCACTGCATGAACCTCCAGAATTAGCTGATATTAATAACTACTATACCGTGCATGTATAGGGTATACTTTATAGTGTTATGTAGGCTACCATATATGTATACATGGTACTGAATACCCTAGTGTAGGCTAGGCTATATACGAGATATGTTTTTTCCAACAAATGATGGGTTTTTTGGAACCTAACCCCATTGTAAGTAGGATAATATCTGTACAGTAAACCCCCGTATTCGTGTTCTCATGGTTCGCGGACTCACGCATTCGCGGGTTTCTCTGTGGAACATATCTAGCCATCATTCGCGGAAAATTCGCCCATTTGCGGTATTTTTCACTGAGAAATATTCACTAATTACTGTATTTTCATATATTTTTCATGAATAAATGCACTTTTTGTGATAAAACTATTAAAATACTCAGGTATAAGCATTTTTAAAGGGTTTTTTTTGGTTTAAGCTATCAAAATGGGCAGTTCTAAGTGTTTTTAAATGGGTTTTAAGCATTCGCGGATTTGAAGTATTCGCGGGGGTGTGTGTGTGTGTGGGACACATCCCCCGCGAATACGGGGGGTTCACTGTATAAGCATTTTTGTTTTTTTTGTGTGTGTTTGAACTGTCGAAATAGGCAGTTGTAAGTGTTTTTAGAAGGGTTCCAAGTATTCGTGGGTTCTAGCTATTTGCGGGGGAGTGTGGTACACATCCCCAGTGAATACAGGGTATATATATATATATATATATGTGTGTGTGTGTGTGTATACTGTATATATATATATATATATATATATATATATATATATATATATATATATATATATATATATATATATATATATATAAATACTGTATATATATAAAATTTAGTCTAGTCATTAGCAGCTTGAACATTGTTTTCTCAGCTTCAGCTACAACATGCTGCCTAAATTTAGCAGTATATTTACTTGATGATCTTTTATCCATACCAAATTAGGGTATAATGTAAAAATATATCAGTCCCATTCTGTTTAACGTCATTTGTGCTATAACCCACGGTAATTGTTTATTACCATGCGATAGTTAAAATACCAGATAACCGGCTGTTGTTATCAGATTCATTTATAAGCAAAACAACAGTTTCTCAGTCGATTGTTTATGGCTGTACGCATTTACACAAGAGTATAACGTAACTAACAATACCTTCATCATTCTCTTTTACTTTTTTAACTAGAAGATGGGATAAAGAGATAGAGGAAAAGTTGTCTATTGTAGTTTGGTCTCTCCCACTGCCTGATTACGCTGCTGCCTGTGCCCGCTCGAAATTTGAAAATATTTTATAAATAATATTGCCATATCGGCATTAATTACTTATCCCATTGCAAAATTGAATTATCATAACTCGAGCATTACCTGGGTATTTTAATAGTTTTATCACAAAAAGTGCATTTAGTCATGGAAATGAGATGAAAATACAGTATTTAGTGAATATTTCTCAGTGAAAAATACCGCGAATGGGCGGATTTTCCGTGAATAATGCGTAGATACGTTCCACAGAGAAATCCGTGAATATGTGAGTCCATGAATCGTGAGATCACGAATACAGGGGTTTACTATATATATATATATATATATATATATATATATATATTATATATATATATATATATATATATATATATATATATATATATATATATATATATATATATATATATATATATATATATATATATGTATGTATGTATGTATGTATGTACTCTCTCTCTCTCTCTCTCTCTCTCTCTCTCTCTCTCTCTCTCTCTCTCTCCTCTCTCTCTCTCTCTCTCCTCCTCCTCCTCCTGCCAAACCCCGGAACCACCTAAAATAAGTATACAGTACCTTAGTTTAACCAGACCACTGAGCTGATTAACAGCTCTCCTAGGGCTGGCCCGAAGGATTAGACTTATTTTACATGGCTAAGAACCAATTGTTTACGTAGCAATGGGACCTACAGCTTATTGTGGAATCCGAACCACATTAAATCGAGAAATGAAATTCTATCACCAGAAATAAATTCCTCTAATTCTTCATTGGCCGGCTGGAGGTTCGAACGCAGACCCTGCAGAGCGCTAGCCGAGAACGGTACCGACTAGTCCAGTGAAGAACTAGAAGCACCTATTCTGAGATTAATGAGATGGGGTTAATGGAGCTGTTGGATGGGACAGGTGGTCGCCTGTTGCAGGCGTTATTGCCTTGTCTCTATGGAGCTTGAGGCAGAGAATGTGAGATGGGTGCTGCATTGTGTCCAAGGTATTTTTGACAGTTTATGGAACTGTGCTGTTGTCGTTTTGTTTCATGCCCAAATATGTATTATATATTTATTATACAGGGTGCGGCATAAGTAACGCCCTTTGTTTAAGTGGAACAAAATTAAAGCCTTTTTGATTATCCTTTATCTTTTTGAACATGAATGTATTGCCACAGGTTAATAGATTAATATAATATATTAACAAAATTAATATAATGCTTATTCGGTTTAACAATGTTCAATACAAATGATATTTAGCCTTTGCACGCTTGGGATGTTAAATTCGGCTGATGATAATCTTGCGGTTTCAGCACCATTTTTATTGTTTTGAAAGTACAATTGAATTGCTTTTACTCTCTGTTCCTTTGTTAATCTCATGGTTGTATAAAATATCTGAAAAAATGAAGATTTAGCAAATTAATTAAAGAAAATAATAAGGAAAATATACATTATAAGATATAAAATTAAAAAGGGCGTTACATAT